>NC_046628.1:18006687-18219187 GCF_900324465.2 Anabas testudineus | reverse complement strand
ATAGAGTAACGTACTCGTTGTGTTTGGGAGCACAGACGATGGCGATGGCCTCCTGCAGCATCAGCTGATACGAGCAGTGAGTGTGGAGGTCGACGCTGGAGAGGAAGGCCGTCTGAGTGGGATGGGTCTGAAACACAAGCAGAAGAAAACCAGCAGCCGTCAGAACGAACACACAACGTGCCCTAACATTACTCCACTAGAGAAGCAGAGTGAGACCTCTGTCCTTCCGTTCCTATCTGTGTACTCTCTCTACTCATCTGCTGTCTGACCACAGGCTCTGTTGCCATGGTGACATCTGATCGTGCAAATGAAGAGGAGATGGAGAATCACGATGAAGGTCATTTTCTCTGTGGTTTTATCACGATGTGACGACCTCACTGTTTTCTGATCTATGTAACTCAGTGACATCCCACTGTGGGGGGGGGGTCTCAGGTTTTAACACTGACGGGGGCCACAGTCCTTGTTCTGTGTACAAATGTGTTCCCGTGTGTATCCGGAGCCTTTCTCAGCCTGGGTTCATTAAATCAGGTGTTAACGTCGTGTTTTGTTGTCTCCTGATAAACTGTTTAATCAGTCCAGCACTGATGGGGGGTCGGTGGAAAGGCCGGGAGGATCGGGAGGAACGGAGCAGGTAAGAACCCGACCGTCAGCAACTGTTTTAAAGGTGTGTGTGTGTGTGTGTTTAGCCTGTTCTTAGCATGTAGTCATACATGGATCCAGCCCAGCGTCAGCAGGTTCTGCTGGTCCTGGAAGCTGAACAGTTCCTCCACGTTCTCCATGTCGCAGAAGTCAGGACCGGCCGACTGTTTCGGGATCACGACGTGAGTCAGAACGAACTCGTTGTGAGTCTGAGAACGAGAGACAGACAGAGTCAGACAGACAGACAGACAGTAGAGACAGAGTCAGACAGACAGTAGAGACAGAGACAGACAGTCAGACAGACAGACAGTAGAGACAGAGACAGAGACAGAGACAGACAGAGAGTCAGTCAGACAGGCAGACAGTAGAGACAGAGTCAGACAGACAGTAGAGACAGAGACAGACAGACAGTAGAGACAGAGACAGACAGACAGTAGAGACAGAGACAGACAGACAGTAGAGACAGAGACAGACAGACAGTAGAGACAGAGACAGACAGTCAGTCAGACAGACAGTAGAGACAGACAGACAGTAGAGACAGAGACAGACAGACAGTGCAAGTCAGACAGTAGACAGTAGAGACAGAGAACCACAGAGAGCAGTCAGTACAGACAGTAGAGACAGAGACAGAACAAGAGTCAGTCAGACAGACGTAGAGACGAGACAGACAACGGCAGTCGACAGACAGTAGAGACAGAGACAGACAGAGAGTCAGTCAGACAGACAGACAGTAGAGACAGAAGATCGACAGACAGTAGAGACAGAGACAGACAGACAGTCAGTCAGACAGACAGTCAGTAGAGACAGAGTCAGACAGACAGTAGAGACAGAGACAGACAGTCAGTCAGACAGACAGTAGAGACAGAGACAGACAGAGAGTCAGTCAGACAGACAGTCAGTCAGACAGTCAGACAGTCAGACAGTGAACAGAATAAACAGATTTAGCTCGTCTTTTAAGTGTGAGCAGCCTTCAGTAAGTCGGTAACCAGACGGTAACCAGTCTCAGCAGTCGGTAACCAGTCTCAGCAGTCGGTAACCAGTCTCACCAGTCTCAGCAGTCGGTAACCAGTCTCAGCAGTCGCACCAGTCTCAGCAGTCGGTAACCAGTCTCACCAGTCTCAGCAGTCGGTAACCACTAACCAGTCTCAGCAGTCGGTAACCAGTCTCAGCAGTCGGTAACCAGTCTCACCAGTCTCAGCAGTCGGTAACCAGATGGTAACCAGTCTCACCAGTCGGTAACCAGTCTCAGCAGTCGGTAACCAGTCTCACCAGTCGGTAACCAGTCTCAGCAGTCGGTAACCAGTCTCAGCAGTCCGGTAACCAGTCTCAGCAGTCTCAGCAGTCGATAACCAGATGGTAACCAGTCTCACCAGTCTCAGCAGTCGGTAACCAGTCTCAGCAGTCGGTAACCAGTCTCACCAGTCTCAGCAGTCGGTTAACCAGTCTCACCAGATGGTAACCAGTCTCACCAGTCGGTAACCAGTCTCACCAGTCGGTAACCAGTCTCACCAGTCGGTAACCAGTCTCACCAGTCGGTAACCAGTCTCAGCAGTCGGTAACCAGTCTCACCAGTCTCAGCAGTCGGTAACCAGTCTCAGCAGTCGGTAACCAGTCTCAGCAGTCGGTAACCAGTCTCACCAGTCTCAGCAGTCGGTAACCAGATGGCTCCAATGGTAACCAGTCTCACCAGTCGGAGAAGGGGGGGGGGTAAACAGTAATCCTCCCAGTCTCCACTCACCCATGAGTTCTATCCCGCTGGCTGTGTTTGGTCTGGCAGGCAAAGCAGTACGTGTCTCTGGATACCACCCCCCAGACCCTCCACCCTCTGAGCTGCACACATGAACAAAACAAACACACATAGGAACATATGAGAAACGTGTTCTGCACACAGATACTTCATACAGACAAAGAGGGAACAACACACACACCTGTACAGTGTAATTATACTAACATATATTTTATTTTCATACATTTTGTAACAGAATCGACGCGAAGAGAAGAAAAGAACGAAGAAAGAAAAAGAAAAAGGGCCGAGAGGACGAGAAGAAAAAAAAAAGACGAAGAAAAAAGAAAAGACGAAGAAGAAAAAGAAAAAGACGAAGAAGAAAAAGAAAAGAAAAGACGAAAAAGAAAGAAAAAGAAAAAGACGAAGAAGAAAAAGAAAAAAAAGACGAAGAAGAAAAAGAAAAAGACGAAGAAGAAAAAGACGAAGAAAAAGAAAAAGAAAAAGAAAAAGAAAAAGAAAGAAAAAAAAACGAAGAAGAAAAAGAAAAAGAAAAAAAAAACGAAGAAAAAAAAGATGAAGGTCGTGAGAAAGAAAAAGAGAAAAAAGCTGAAGAAGAGAAGGTAAAGAAAAAGAAAAAGACGAAGAAAAAGAAAAAGACGAAGAAAAAGATGAAGGAAAGAAGAAAGGATAAAAAGAAGAAGAAAGAGAAAAAAAAAGAGAAAAAGAAGAAGAAAAGAAGAAGAGAAAGAAGGAAAGAGAAGCGAAGAGAGAAAAAAGAAAGAGCAAGAAAAAGAAGAAAAAGAAGAAGAAGAAAGAGAAGACAGAAAGAAAAAGAAAAAGAAAGAAAAAAACGAAGAAAAAAAGGAAAGAAGAAAAGAAGAAGAAGAAAGAGAAAAAGAAAGAAGAAGAAAAGAGAAGAAGAAAAAACAAAGAAGAAAAAAGAAAAGACGAAGAGAAGAAAAAGAAAGAGAAGAAGAAGAAAGAAAGAAGAAGAAGAAGAAAAAGAAGACAAGAAAGAAGAAGAGAAAGAAAAGAAGAAGAAAAAAGAAAAAAGCCAGAGAAGAAAAAGAGCGACGAAGAAGAAAGAAGAAAAAAAAAGAAGAAGAAGAAGAAGAAAGAAGAAAAAAAGGAAAGAAAAGACGAAGAAGAAGACAAGAAAAGAAAGAATGAAGAAGAAAGAAAGAGAAGAAGAAAAAAAGATGAAGAAGAAAAAGATGAAGAAGAAGAAAGAGAAGACGAAAAGAAAAAAATGAAAGAGAAAAGAAAGAAGAAGAAGAAAAGAAGAAGAAAAGACGAGAAGAAGAAAGAGAAGACAAGAAGAAGAAGAAGAAGAAGAAGAAGAAGACCTTTAAACTGCACTGTTACAGCAGACGATTCCATTTAAGATGATGTCACTGTCCAGATACATACAGAACACTGTGTACTTTGTGTACTTTGTGTACTCACCGTGTACTCCGGCCGGTCGGCTCATGGGAGCAGGTGGTCTGGTTCTGTTAGGATCCGCCCCCTGGGGTCGCACTCTGTCTCGGATTGGCTGCTGGGACAGACAGGAACCGTCTGTCACCTCAGGCACTTTGGTCACCGCCTGAAGGAGAAACGTGTTACTGCAAAAATACTACTAAAGTAGTACTAAAGTAGTAGTGGTAGCATTAGAAGCAGGGTAATGGTAGAAGTACACGTAGCAGGAAGCAGTTGTTCCTCCACTACTGGTGGTTGCAGTAGTACTTGTATCAGCTGTTACTACAGTGAGTGTAGTAGACACCTTTTGTCCCACCTCCTCTGCTCTCCGATTGGCCAGTTCCTGACGCCTCAGCTGGTCCTCGAAGTAACGAAACTGCTCTGATTCGATCTGCATCTGTCGCAGGGCGGCGACACGCTGCTTCTCCTCCTCCAATAGCAGCAGCCGCTTCCTGTCCTCATCCAATAGAGAGAGCCGTTGCAGCTGCTGGCCACACCCAGCCATCACCACCGCCTGGCCCTGTCAGAAAAATAAAATAAAAATAAAAATAAAAGCACACTGTAAAATGAAAAACTAAACATTTCTTAAATTAATAACAATGAAACCAAGAAGTTTTTAAAAATCAATCACGATGTAGAAATACTACTTTTTTTTTTCAGCATTTAAAAAACATTTAATATTTATAACAAAAGAAATGTTTAATTGTAAAACAGCACATTTGTAAATGAACCACATTAAATAAAGATATTTATAATTATGCAGCAACAAAAAACTGCACAAAAAAATCTGCTGTATCAGGAATCAGGTCTAAGCTCCATCACTCTACAAAGTGTTGTGATTCAATATAACTAAAACTGACATTAATCAGGATTCAAACAGCTGATCGCCGATGGAACAGGCAGCAGCTGCAGCTCAGTGTAGCTGAACAGCTGATTTCTGTTTTTATATCTGGTCCAGATCTGACTGAACACCAGGTGGATAACGTCTGTACTGGGACAGGTATATCTAACACTACGTTACACAGAACCTACTCACCATGTTCAGGCCGCTCCACTGAATCATGGATGGAACCAGAACCCACACAGATGATCTCATCAGTACAATAACCACATAACACTAACAGCTGCTCTGACACAGAAACAAACCTGTCAATCAACCATCTAATCTGATTAACAGGTAAAGACACACACACCGACCTGGGACCTGAGGTACTCGCTGTGTTCCCTGCTGTACTTCTCCTGGAGACGTTTCTTCAACTCGTCCTTACGAGGAAACGCCACCTCCTGAAGTTTCTACACAGACACAGACAAGAGAAGTATTATTACTACAAGTAGTACTGCTGTTATTGCCATTCCAAGTACCAGGTACTGCTACTGCACACGTCAGTGATGTTGATTTGAATCTGAAGCTGAACCACAGAACGGTTCACTACAACCACAGCATCTAGAGACCAGTCAGAACTGGATTAAAGCTGCAGCAGAGGAGAGGACAGGAGCTGGAAGGACTGGGGGGAGGGTTGACTGTCAGGAGGTCCAAGGGTTAGCTTCCAGGATCTAGGCACTAGTTCTGAAGTTCAAAGATCAGTACCACAATGGGATCTGTCTCCGGAGCTCTAGGGATTGGGTCGAGGGGTACCACTTGAGGTCCAAGGACTAACTCCTGCTAACTCCTGACGTGGAGACTAGTTGCAGGACCTAAAGACTACCTTGGTCCTACCTTGGCAGCACAGCTGTTACCTTCATGATGAGCTGCTTCTCGGGGATGCTGCACTGCTGGTAGTCTCTGTGGCCGGGCAGCTTCTCTACAAACAGGCTGGGAACAGGACGCAGCGGTTAAAGCTCCAAACGTCAGTGAGACACTGAACACTGGACGATAATCTAAGCGAGGTGCTCACGTGATGAACTTGGTGTAGAGGACGTAAGCATTCTCCAGGCTGCCCTCCTCCAGGTACACTGCCGCCATGCGCTCCATCTCCACACCGGAGCGGAAGTAGCGCCGCGGAGCGATGTCCTCGTTGATCTCCACGCTGCATCCCATCTTCCCCAGCGCCCGGACACGCTCTGCGGCCGTCAGCGACACGTCGGTGTAGTCCGGCTCTGCAGCCAGCTTCTTCTGCACAACACAAACACAGGGTTCAGACGGAGAACCTGGGGGGAGAGAACGAAGGTGCTGCACCACACATCAGAACCTGTGAAATCAGGACCAGGACAAACAGACATCCTCATCTTTCATTTGCCACTGGTCATTACTGTAGTTTCTCCAAACTTTCTGATGATTTCCAGTTGTAAATGAAAATAGAACATACAGTATGTTTCTGCTTGGTGTAAATGACGCATACGTTTACTGTGCAAAGTGCTGTTTAAGTGCAGACCATTTACCATTTACCATTTACTGTCTGCTCTCCTACTGAGCAGCAAACGACTGCATCGTGCAGGTTGAACCAGAACCAGTGTCACGGGTCAGTTTCCCTCTGTTGTGGAATAAAAATGTGTTTCATGATTCTTAATGTCCATATTATTGTGTCCTGACATTAACACCCATCGTTTTATTTTTACTGTTTCTGAAGAAAAGGCTGAAAATTTAAACCATGACAGAAACACTTTTATTTTGAAAGGCAATGAAACAAAGAAGTACATTGGCTGAGTGCGAGCTGCTGCTTGTTTGTGTGATAGTTTATTAAAATAAGCCTTTATACAAATCCCTGCAGCTCCTCCGTCACTTTCTGACATTAGGACACAGCTGAGCTGCGGCTTCAGACAGGACACTCAGATATCCTGTTGCTGCTGCCGGGGGCCTGAATGCAGCGCTTGTTACACAGCTCATTTACATGAGAAGAAGCTGAACTGGTTGGAGGAGGAGAACCAGTCTTCTGTTCGGGACTCGAGAAAATGAAAGGATGGATGCAGAGACAGGAAGACAGGAGGAGCAGAGGGACGAAGGACAGAAAAGAATAAAGAGGAAGAGAACAGTGGGAAGAAGGAAGGAACCCGTCGGTGTTTATTAAAAGCCGAGTTACTGTTAAAACATCATTCAGATGTTTTTCACTTCTTCAAATTTGAATAACGTTTGTTCACCAGGTTCACGTCGCTCTCAGAGTTTGATTTATTAACACGTCAACACGTTAAAACCGTGTTTCAGTCCGTGTGTGAACAGGCTGCATTAAATTCAGTTTCAGAGCCACTTTCCCTGAATTTTGTCTGTCAGGTCTTTGTTACCACTGAGCCAGGATGCTGAGGACATGGCGTGACGTTTAACACAGATCGGAAATGTGAAACACACGGGAGCCGCTGCTGATTCAAGTTGTTGCATCGTGTTCATGTAGTAAACACGTTCACGAGTGACTGATCAGAGCTGCAGCGGTGGATATCTGCACCGTGTGCTGCATCAAATCTTAAAACGTTTCTTTACTAGAAACATGTACATTACTGCAGAGAGGTGTTTCTGAAGGTTCGATGTTCTAACCAGTCGCCTGTAACTTCACGCAGATGCCGACTCTCCCTGACACCTGAACACCTGACGGCCTCCGTTCGTCTGCAGACACACGCTTCAGGACATGAAGAGTTCAAATCAGATGCTAAATTAAATGTTCCCCTTTAAAAACACGTGTCTGCTGTGTAGCTCCAACACTGGTTTGTTATCGCTGCCGACTAAAGGAGACAGAAATCGGGTTCTTCAAGGTTTCACGGTGAAACGCTGCAAACGTAACAACGCGGTGTGTTTGTTGCTCGTCAAAACGTTTGGACGCCCCGACCCTCACTCACCAGCGTGTTTAGGCTGAAGCCCTGGTCCATGATGTGTGTCCGTGTGTGTCCGTGTGAGTGTGTGTGTGTCACTGGTCGTCCCGCGGCCCACTCGTCCATCTGCCGCCTCCCATGATGCTTCACTGCAGGGAGACACAAAAACAAAAACAAGAAAGGAGCAGTGTGAGACTTCACACGTTGGGTGAAACGTTCCTTTAACTCTCAGCTAATGCTAACAGCCAGCAGCCAATCACAACGAGCTGTGTGTTTCATTTCCCATCAGCCCCTGCAGCTCATCATTCAGTGTGGTTACCATGACAACTGGTAACTAACCAGTAAGTCAGATGGTGTCATCAGAAAAGAAGAAAAGACACGAAGAAGAAGTCGACGACCACTTCTCAAGGAAAAACAGTCTGTCACCATGGCAACAGGAGCATCCAGCCCAGAGACCAGACCAGGTCTCTCAGACCAGATAGACCAGTCCTCCGTGTTTCACGTGTTGAGGCTGATTCACAGCAGAACAGATTCATTTGTCTTTAAGGAGCTCCAGGGTCCACTCAGACCTGCTCCACCACCTCCACCTCTGCCCCTGCTGTTGATTTACAGCCACTCTCCGCAGGACTGGGTCTCAGGGTCTTAGTGTCTCTGTCTTAGAGTCTCTGGGTTTCAGGGTCCCAAAGTCTCTGGGTCTCACGGTCTCAGAGTCTCAGTTTTAGACTCTCTGTGTCTCTGGTTCCTTGGTTTAAGTCTCTGACAGCTGAGCTGTTGTTCCACTTGTTCACTCGAAATTCCCGTTTGTCTACATTCATTCTGCGCCTGACCTCTGACCTCGTTCACTTCACCTGCGCCTGAGCACACAGGAAGCTCCACACCTGTGTGTGAACCTAAAGGTCAAAGGTTATTTATGTGTCGACTGCCTGGTTTGAAAACACTTAACAACAGATTTTTTAAAGTGAACTTCTTGAATTCATTTAACGACCTCATTAAGGTCGTTAACAGCTGTGTAGGTTTGATTTATTCACCTTCATCTAACAGAAATTCAACATAGAAACGTTCCACTTTAAATGAAATGTTTGACTTTGACATTTTAAGGTTAATTCACTACTAGAATTATCTTTTCATGTATTTTTACGACATAAAACCTTAAACACTAATTAGAAAATTTACATTAAATTCCCTTCTGTCACATAATCACTGAATCCTTAATGAGCTGTAGACCTGGCCATAACTCACCTGTCAATTAAAGGTTGATCTGATCCAATTAAACTGGTTTTAATGGGTTTTATTTTAAATTTCATCTGAACATCAAGAGAAACTCATTCACTCCTAAAATCCTTTCAAAATAAGAGCAGAACCGCACTTCAGGTCCTCTCATTTCTATTTTAACTCGAGTTAAAAACGTCGAACTGAACGGAACCGCCGGTTTCTCTCTCCATCAGCGGAGGAAACCGAACCCTGAGCGGTTCTGCTGGTTTCTGATCGGAGTGAAGTGATTTACCGGTTGGTTGTCGCTCTGATCCCCGCAGCTGATCGTCATCCCGCGCTCACAGGTGGAGCCAGAGCCACTCAGTGACCCGGGTCACAGCCTCTGGAATCGGGGTAAATTGGGACGAACCGGGTTAAATCCAGGTGATTGAAGCTGGTGAGAAAATGGCTGAAAGCTCCGGAGAGATGGTGGAGCTCAGAGATCGTCTCTGCACACAGATGGCTCACTCCCACCTTCCGGTTTCACACGAGTGGGCGGTAACTCTGCAGATGCTCATAACAGCTGCCCCAGAGAGGTCCCACTGCGACACATATTTCAGGCACCAAACTCAGCAGACGCCCACGTGTAGATAATAAAAATAAATGATTAGTTAATAACTGGAGCTACTGTATCTAGTTTCTACTTTCTCTGAAGGTACAAATGTTAAAAAGGCAATTGTAAAAATATTTTGAAATAAATAACAATAACAACAAATATGAACAGGAGTGAAATCGTAAAACAGTTTTAGTGAAGATCAGCTGATGGTCTCAGCTGTAGTTTAGTTTGAGTTTAGGTTTGTACAAACACACACACACACACACACCTCAGCTGGGTTTCGGCGTCTGTCCCCACTGGACCATCTTCATTGTTAAACGTCCGAGTTTAATGTTGCTGACTCTGTAATGATACTAGCACTTTATAATAATCCAGTGTCCTTTACATTCTTCTAATTTCAATTTCAGTCTGTGTTTATATACTATATATTATTTCCTCCTTTTCATTTTTTGTTTATCATATCTTGCCTGCTGCTATTGTTATTATTGTTATTTATGTTATATTAAGCATATTCGCACCAACAGTGAGATACTTTTAATCTCATTGTACATAAGATAAGACATAAGACATAAGATATTCTTTATTGATCCCACATTGGGGAAATTCAATTGCTACAGCAGGTCAGTGCAAAAAGAACAACAGCAATGTGCAAAAAGAATGAGAGGGTGTGCAAAAATACAAAAGTAATAAACATTTTACGAGAATCTACAACTATATACACTATTACGACTTAACATATATAATATGTTATACGTAATAAAAAATTAATAAAATAAAGTAAAAACAATACAGTCAGATGGGCTATGGACCAGTTTTGTACATGTATATTTAAACTGTGGCATTGTACAGTCTAACAGCTGTGGGAATGAATGACCTGCGGAACCGCTCCTTCCTACATGGAGGGTGTAACAGTCTGCAACTGAAGGAGCTGCTCAGTGCCTCCACTGTCCGATGTAGTGGGTGAGAGGTGTTGTCCATGATGGATGTTAGCTTGGCCAACATCCTCCTTTCACTCACTTCCTCCACAGAGTCCAGTGGACAGCCCAGGACAGAACTGGCCCTCCTGACCAGCTTGTTGAGCCTCTGTCTGTCCCGGTCTGTGCTGCCTGCTCCCCAGCAGACCACGGCGTAGTGGATAGCAGAGGCTACCACAGAGTCATAAAATGTCCTTAAGAGAGGCCTGCACACTCCAAAGGACCTCAGTCTCCTCAGAAGGTGGAGGCGACTTTGGCCCTTCTTGTACAGGGCATCGGTGTTGTGAGTCCAGTCCAATTTCTTGTTGAGGTGAACACCCAGGAACTTAAAACTGTCTACCACCTCAATGTCCAAACCCTGGATGCTCACCGGTGTGTGTTGTGGTGTTCTCCTCCTGAAGTCAATCACCATCTCCTTTGTCTTACTGGTGTTCAAGCACAAGTGGTTGCGCTCACACCAGTCCACAAAGTCCACAATGACTGACCTGTACTCCAGCTCGTTCCCCCCCGACACACAGCCAACAATGGCCGAGTCGTCAGAGAACTTCTGGAGGTGACAACTACTGGTGTCGTACGTGAAGTCCGATGTGTAAAGGGTGAAAAGGAACGGTGAGAGCACCGTCCCCTGAGGAGCCCCAGTGCTGGAAACCACCACCTCTGACACACAGTTGTGTAGCCTCACATACTGTGGCCTGTTGGTGAGGTAGTCGGTTGTCCATGCAGCCAGTCGTCCGTCCACTCCTGTCCCTTCCAGCTTCTCTCTCAGCAGGGCTGGCCGGATGGTGTTGAAGGCGCTGGAGAAGTCAAAGAACATGACCCTCACAGCGGTTCCAGCATTCTCCAGGTGAGTCAGCGCCCGGTGCAGCAGGTAGATGACAGCGTCATCCACCCCGATGTTCGGCCTGTAGGCAAACTGCAGCGGGTCCATCGCGGTGCTGACCACTGAGCGAAGGTGGCTGAGGATGAGCCTCTCCATGGTCTTCATCAAGTGGGAGGTCAAGGCTACTGGTCTGTAGTGATTTGGCTCCTTAGCGTGCGCCATCTTAGGAACCGGAACCACACAGGAGGTCTTCCACAGGATCGGGACCGTCTCCAGCCTCAGGCTCAGGTTGAAGATGTAAGTGACCACCTCACAGAGCTGGTCAGCACAGTCCCTGAGCAGTCCGGGTCCGATGCCGTCTGGACCTGCAGCTTTCCTGGTCTTAAGTCGCCTCAGTTCTCTCCTTACCTGATTAGAAGTGAGGCAAAGGGGGGTGGAGGTGGGGGGCGGAGATGGGATGGTTGTGGATGGGGGTGGTGTGCAATGGTGAGAGTGCGTGGGGGTGGGTGTATATATGTGTACATGTATATAATGTATATAATGTATATTGTATATGTACACAGTGACAATAAAAAGGCATTCTATACATTCTTATTCTGTTTGACCTTTAATTTACAAAGTTACTCACTTGAAGCTTAAACTAATACTTGAATTCAAGTCAAGTCAATTTCAACTTGTGCATTTCTGAATTTCCACCATGGACCAATGAGAGGAGTACCGGTGAGACGTCCTGCTTCCGTTTTCTTTTTTCTTCTTCTTGTTTTAGTTTTGAAAAATCATTAATAAAACAATAATGACACAGTTCTGGCTTTATATTCTCATTTATTTCACAGTTTTATTGAAAAAGCAGGTTTGAAATTTCAGAATAAAATGTTTGTTTCAGAAATCAGTTATAGGCAAATGTAAACAAATATAACCACACGCCCTGTGACTTCTACCGTGAACATTTAACCAGTGTAACTGGACAATGCTGCTGCACTCAAATACATCTTTACAACACTCAGGTTTTTAAATGTTGGCATGTCTTTTTAATAGTTGAGCTGAAACATGAAAACTTTCAAAAAAAACAGTTTCTTTTGTAACAAGATATTTTTCACATTGAAACACAAATTAAGTGTTGTTACCGAGAAAACTCTGCTAAGAGACTCACACAGTGATGCATGCAAACACTGAGACGTAAAGAATCCAACAGTGGTTTTAGTTATGTTCACTTTATTTTGTTTGTTTGTCTCTGTTGTTGTTTTCTAAAGACATAAATAAATAAGTTGGAGTCTCATGATAATATAGAAGTAATATGAACAAGACACAAGTATGGTTTCTTGACTGACAGCGATTCTCTAGACGAGGAAGGTTCCAGCCTCCTCATCGCTGGTAAAGTAAAAATAATTAGTTGACTCTTTATTAAAGTATTTTGACTTGAAACATGTGGATGAAAATAAATCTGTCTCCAGTAGAATTCTGGATCTTCTACTTCTAATAAAAGTATCATTACCACAGTTACTAGTAAAAGTCTTGCACTGAGAATGAAGTAAAAGTACTCATAAGACAGAAAGACTGATATTATTTTACTTCTTTAAATTCTGCTGAATTAAACTGCATTTTATTAGTGATCTGAAAAGTAACTGAAGTTATCAAATGTAATCAAGTAACAAGTTCAGTGAAGTGGAAGTACTCAAGTACAAGTACCTTAGACCTGTACTTCAGAACAGTACTTGCGTAAATGTACTTTTGAACCTCTCTGAGGACAGAAACAGTTTCTGCTGATCCGGAATCTGAACAGAAACCGTGTCAACGTTTAACGATGTTTCTCCAGCAGCTTCAGGATGGAGGGAAACATCTGTTCAGGAGCGTCCAGACCCCAGATGAAGTCCAGGTGTTCCCAATGACTGATGTGCTGGTGGAGGACCAGGTTCGGCACCTGCGCACACACAGAGGCGGCTCGGTGTCGTCTCAGCAGTAGAACAGAGACACTTCAGAATGGTTTCTCTAAAAACGCACCTGAGTGAGGAGCACTGCCACGTCTTTGGGGTCCGCCAGCGTATCCTGTCCCCCTGAAAACAGAGCGGTGGGAACCTTCATGTCCTGGATGCGGTACTGAGGGGGAGTGGACTGAGGACGGACAGAGGGGTCAAAGAGGACAGAGGTTATTTCTCTGAAACATAATAAACTCCTGTGATTTAACTAAACATCTGCAGATTAGCGATGAACCATTTATTGAATCATTACAGAGGTTTAGGTGAAATATTCAGAATCAGCTTTATTGGCCAAGTTTGCACAGGACAATCAATAAATTGGATGTGGTCTGACTCCGTCTCTTGTGCCCTCTGGTTGCATGAAAATAAATAAATAAATAAATAATTTACATACTTAATTGCAATTATTTACATAATACACAGTTCACTATGTCACATGGGGTCCTTGCTTTATGGGATTGGACAGTTCAGCTCAGACACAGCTTGGGGGAAGAAGCTGACTCTGTGTCTGGTGGTTCTGGTGGCTTTAGCTCTGAGGAGCTTGAAAAGTTTGTGTGCAGGGTGTGTGGAGTCAGCAGTGATACTGACAGCCCGTTTTCTGAGTCTAAGTCTGAGTCTGAGTCTATTCTTGACACAATTTCTTCATCACATTTCTCAGAAACTGATCGTGTAACAAGAAAAAATAACAATAATCGGTGGCTTTAAACCCCATGAGCGGCTTTAAACCCAATGAGCAGCTTTAAACCCAATGATGAGCTTTAAACCCAATGAGCGGCTTTAAACCCAATGAGCAGCTTCGAACCCAATGAGCAGCTTTAAACCCAATGAGCAGCTTTAAACCCAATGAGCAGCTTTAAACCCAATGAGCGGCTTTAAACCCAATGAGCGGCTTTAAACCCAATGAGCGGCTTTAAACCCAATGAGCAGCTTTAAACCCAATGAGCGGCTTTAAACCCAATGAGCAGCTTTAAACCCAATGAGCGGCTTTAAACCCAATGATGAGCTTTAAACCCAATGAGCAGCTTTAAACCCAATGAGCAGCTTTAAACCCAATGATGAGCTTTAAACCCAATGAGCGGCTTTAAACCCAATGAGCAGCTTTAAACCCAATGATGAGCTTTAAACCCAATGAGCGGCTTTAAACCCAATGAGCGGCTTTAAACCTAATGAGCGGCTTTGAACCCAATGAGCAGCTTTAAACCCAATGAGCGGCTTTAAACCTAATGAGCAGCTTTGAACCCAATGAGCAGCTTTAAACCCAATGAGCAGCTTTAAACCCAATGAGCAGCTTTAAACCCAATGAGCAGCTTTGAACCCAATGAGCAGCTTTAAACCCAATGAGCGGCTTTAAACCTAATGAGCGGCTTTGAACCCAATGAGCAGCTGGCTATTCTAGATTGTAGACCTGGTCCTGGTCCAGTCTCACCTGGTTGTAGTGCTTCATGTTTCCTGCAGGTCCAAAGTCAAAGGCCATCAGTTTCCCACTGTGAACGGCCTGAAACAATATTCAGCAAGAGCTTTACTACAAGTTTTATTTTATTATTATTTTACTATTATATAACATTTAATATAATTATACTATCGTTATCATGACGGAAATGTTCAGAAATGTTCAGTTAAATCATTTTCAGTAATAACGTCTCAAAACATTTGACCAGTTCTCAAGATCAATCTATAAAGACAACGATCAATCTATAAATACAACGATCAATCTATAAAGACAACGATCAATCTATAAAGACAAGTGTGTGACAGTGTGTGTTACCTGAGCCCAGTGGACCATGTTCTGGACTGAGGTCCCAGCAGGACAGTGAGTGGTGTAGACCGGAGTCCGAGTCTGGAAACAAATGAAAAGTTTCACATGAGTTCTAGTTAAGAGTGGTAATTAATTAATAATCAATAATATTCATCATTTTTAGCTGTTTATCAATGAATTTTGATCACAACTGTATTTACATGATCAGTTTTCAGGTTCGTCAGGGTGGAAAACAACTTTTTAACTTTTTATGGACACAGACCACATCGCAGAGTGAAGCGGGAAAGCTGAGCTTTCTACATGTGTAGAACTGTAAATGTGACCTGGGCCAACGTAATGAACATCATCTACACGTGTCCACATGTCAGAACACAACTGTAAGTACTCGTCATACAGGAATATTTGACTTCACGGGATGTTAAGCTGAAAGTTAATCAATCGTTTCCTCTGCTCTGTAGTTGTTACGATCCGATACAAACCATGTTGAGGTTTTTCTCATCGAAGCCACAGAGGATGAAGAAGATGTTTCCACACAGCTCGCTGAGCGGATGCTTCGAACACACGTGTTCTGCAAACCACTTGATCATGTCGCTCTGAGGCAGGAAGTCCCGTTTACCAAACAAGTCCTACAGGATGGCACCAATCACAGCGACGATACATCATCAATACATCATCAATACACTGGCTGAAGGATAAAGGTAATAAACCAAAGGTAAAGCCCGATAAGTAGATGGACCAGTTCTCTGAGTCGGGTCTTACCCAGATCAGGAAGTCCGGCAGCACCGACAGTTTGGCCATGGGACTGGTGGCGAAGGCGACGGTTGCTACAGGAGCCAAACCGAAGAACAGTTTGATCTTACTGGCCAGTTCTGGCAGCGTGGAGAACGCTATGAATGCTGGGAAATGACAGAGACAGTTCACAGTCCAGTACGGAGTCCAGGTCTCAAACAGGTTATGAAAAGCTTGTTAATAAATCAGCTGACATCCAGCAGGACGACCACGTGCTGCGTTACCTATGGTGGTTCCCTGAGAGTGTCCCACGTAGTAGATCTGTTCCTGACCCGACACCTTCAGGATGTAGTCTACAACGGCTGGGAGATCCTTCAGAGCCAGCTCATCATAACTACAGAGACACACATGAAAACCCGGTGTGACTCTGAGGACGCAGAGTTCCTGAAACATTTAAACTGTGAAGTGACGTCAGGTCTTTGTACCTGAACTGCCAGAATTCCTCCTGGTCTGGTCGGAGGGTCCGGTGCTTCCTGGACCAGGTGTTTCCTCGGCTGTTTCCCATCCACACGTCGTACCCAGCGTCAGCCAGCACGTATCCCAGGCTGGAGTTGGGCGGGTTAGTGATCCAGTTACTGCCGGCAGCGAGGAGGCCGTGTTGGAGAAAGACCACCGGCCTGGGACCTGCAGAGGGTCTGAGTCCCTGTGGGATCCTGTTCACAGTCAGGACGTATCCGTCCTCCGTCTCCACCTCATGCTCCTCTGCGGGGTAACCCCATCGCCTGATGATCTCCGTCTGAGAGGAAAGAAAGAAAAGAGAAGCACACATCTTATGACCTGGAGTTCTAAAAACCTTTTTGAAAACCAAAACTTCAAAACCTTTAAAAACTTTTCAGGACTCACTGTGGACAGTGACACATGAAATTTTATTCCTGCAAACAGCCTGTGAGTCAGAACAGTGGGCTTAAGGTTCCCTAATATCTGCTGATAAGAGGAACAAGGGTTGGTGTGGGGGTTGGGGGGGGGGGGGGAGGACCATGGGACTGATCTGTCTCATGACCAGAGCAGCAGCAGAGTTCAACTGTTCAGCTTTTAATGTGAAAATCTCCAGCTGTCAGCTGTCCTGAAGGTACCTCAATGCAGTACTAGAGTATTTCTAGTGTGGTATTAGTACTCGGCTGTGTTCTGTGTTTCCACTGTTACTTTGATGATGTGATGTTTAGATTTGATCAGTTTTTATCCTGAGTGAGGTTCTAGTTTCAGTTCCTCTGAGAACCTGTGTGAATCTGTGTGGGGAACAGACAGCACGACGTATCGCAGCGCTGCAACAGTCAGTGACCATTCTGTGTGTTGTTGTTAAACTTCCATGATTATTTCTACGTTCATATTCGGTTCAGTCTCACACTGTTTCCTCGTTGGAACATATTTCACTGGTTCCTCTTCCAGCTGGACCGCAGCACAGAATTTAACCAACAACGAGGAAACAGACCCTTCGAGTTCTCTCTGTGACCTCTAAACCTGAAACCAGCCTTTGGAGCAAAGTTCATCATCGTCATCATAAAACACGCAGTCCAAAAAAAAAATCTAATCATGTTGGAGAATATTATTTTAAGAATTAAAGCGCAAGTCTTTTCAGAATAAAAGTACTAATGCTGTTTGTGCAAATCCAAGTAATATTCTTATTAAAGGTTGTAATGAAGTCTAAATAAGAGAAGTACTGTTTGAATAATGTAAAAGATCATATTTAAGTCATAGAACAGGGTTCTGATGAACTCTATGAAAATAAAACCCATATAGAGAAGTAAACAATAATAATAATAATAATTATAATATTAATAAGATCACTGAGTGACAGCTCCGTTTACTCACAATGTTCATGTGCACTTCAGGGTCCACGGTCCGCTGTGGTTCATCAGAGACAGCGGAGCTGGTGCGGGTCGGTCCAGTGTGGACGAGACCAGAGAGCAGCAATACACACACCACAACACACAGCATGTTCTGTCTATACACACACACACACACACACACACACACACACACTGTGCGGTCAGAATGATGCGTTCATGGCTCATGAAGAAAATGTCAGAGACGAGGTTCCTGGTAAAACCTCAGAAGAAAGAAGTTTGTTGATGACAGAAAAGATGAATTTAAGTTTGACGAAGCTTCTTCTGCTCAGACAGAAACAGCTGTTACACATATAAAAGCTGTGTTTAATCGGACTTTTATGGATTTAGAAAATCCCCTCTGATATTTTCAGACGATTCTTTCTTTGAAGTTTCATCTTTAATCTCTGATCATTCCGTTTCTGTGCAGCGGACGTTTCTAGTTGTTCATTACTTTCATTTCAACCTCTTCACGTTTTCCACCGTCTCAGTTTTTACCTGATGTCTGCTGGGTCAACTGTCCAGTCTGGTTTCTAGTTTCTAGTTTCTAGTTTCTGGATCTGGTTCAACACCTGATGCTCCACCTTTCCAGAGTTCGGTAAAAAACACTTTCACTCGCGTTTTGAGGGTTAAATACACAGTAATAAAGAGTTAATAGCAGGTTAATAAGCAGGTTAAGTCCTCACCTGTCCGCCGCCGAGGCTTCGATCATCTGTTCTGGACTTCGACTGATCAGCTGAGCGTCTTTCTCAGAGAGCCCTCGGTGATTGGTCATAGCAGCTGTGACGTCAGGGGGAGCTTCTCGGTGATTGGTCAGAGACAGGTCCCCCGTTAATCAATCACCGACATTTGTGATCGAATCAGCGGAAATAAAGGAAACAGAAACAATAAATCGACAAAGAATAAGAGTCTAACCGTGATCACATTAGTTTGGAGTAGTTTACAGACTCAAACGACATGTTTCTGTGCATGATGATGATCATTAAATTAAAAATTAAAGCTGCTGTTTGAGGATAATGTGAAATGCACCAATCAAACCCCCGATTTTAATCTAGTCACAGTTTCTGTTCTGTCTTTGATCAGTTATTAAAGTTTGAGCTGGAAGCATTCACTGTGTAATTTCATGATCTCTGATGAAGTATTTTGTTCACACAGACACACTCTGTCGGCCTTTATGATCTGTATGTAATACCTGGTTCATAATATGCGTTGATCAGCAGACCTAAGAGCATGTACGAAGAAGTGTCCTTTATTAGATCCTATGGTTCATTAGGACGTACAGAGCAACGCTGCACACAACGTTTTTATCATCCAGCAGGTCTGAGGTTTTACATGTTGTAACATATACAGTATATTTATAGGCATATTCTATTATTCTAACACTTCACTTACAGCAACAAAATACTAATATTACAAAGCAAATAAGTATTTATTAGAATCATTAGAAATATATGACACTGAGGTTAAGCTACACCACTCGTTTATATTTTTGTGTAGTTTCTTTTAAATTAATCATTTGGTTTCTTATCTGTAAACTCTGAACCAGTAACCAGAGGAAAAGGTTATCACATTTATTTTGAAAATCTCAGTCGGATGTGCCGTGTTTGTTCCGGGTTTCTTGACACGGTTCAGTCTCCGGGATAGTTTTTGTCGGTCCACCGTCATTCAGCTGTTTTAGAACCCACTCTGCGGGTTCTGGACCCGAACACAAGCCGGACTGGGACGGGTTGAACCCGGGTTGTTTCCCGTGCAGAGTTTATCCCGGCTGCTGCTGAAAATGTCCCGGGTTTTGATCGTCGGAGCCGGACTGACGGGCAGCGTGTGCGCATGTCTGCTGAGGAGGGAACTGCAGAACAAAGTTCACATCGTGGTGTGGGACAAAGCGAGAGGAGCCGGTGAGTGGCTCAGAACCCCGTTCAGAAAGTGCTGAATTTTACATTCAGAGCTCTCAGACGAACCGGGCTTCACTTCACAGCATCACTGGTTTAATGGTTCAACATCCGAACCCTCCGAATTTACAATCGGCTCCGACAGAATCTATGGATCTAACTTCGTTTGAATAAAATCCCAACCATATTTCTTATAAAACCCGTTTCTCATCAGAGAATCAGGCGGACAGACACATGAATCATGTTGTCTGAGTGTTGTTAGGTTAGATTTGATGTCAGAACTTATTAGAAAATCCTCCGTTTTATGTTCTGAAGCTTAGATTAGCACAGACTGAAAACGGAGTCAACACCTCTCTATTAATTCAATTTAATTTAATTTAAATTTAAAGGTTCAGTTCTAGAGATTTCTTTAATGTACAAAGTGAAGGAGATATCCTGATTAAAGATAACTCCCAGATTTCTTACAGTATTACTTGAGGCCAATACTAAGTCATCAAGGGTGAGAATATAATCAGACATAATGTCTCTGAGATTTTAAGGACCAAATAAAATAACCTCTGTCTTGTCTTAGCAGAAGGAAATTGGAGGACATCCAGGCCTTTATGTCTTTTAAGCAGCTTCAGGTTTGATTAATTGATCTTCATTAAGAAATTGGTCAATTTTATGTTTTAGCATTAAGCTAAATAGAGACAAACGGAGAACATGACTGACTGTTGTCAGGATCTGTATGGTTTTAAATTTGTCTAGTGACTGACTGATAAAACTCTGAAGCGGCCCTCAGTCCGGACTCATACGACAGGAAAATCTGAAGTCAGAGGGACCACGAACACATCCTGATTGATGTGTGTCTGTTGAGACCTCGCTGAAATGTTTTTGTTTTACATGAATTAAATCCACTAACCACTAAATCTAACTTCTGTTACTCACCTAAAAGCAGTGAGATAAAGAATGGAGTTTGGTGTGAGCAGAGGATAAAGCAGGTCCTGTAACTCAGAGAAGTGTAGAGGAGCTGTGAGTTGATGGCTGATGTTTGTTACCGTCTCAGGAGGCAGGATGTCCACCACTCGTCCTCCAGACTCTTCGTCTCACGCTGCCGATCTCGGAGCTCAGTACATCACAGCCACAGCGGCCTACGCTCAGTCACACCACAGGTGAAGACACCTGTCTCCACAGGACAGCTGAATGTTGTGTCTCTAAATGACTTGATCAGATTTTCTGCATTAGTTTTTGCTGCTGGAACTTTTAGTACATTTTGCTGCTTTCACACTTTTACTTAATTTTGAAAGAAAATTAAACCAAATCAAATTCAATCAACTGTAAATCATATTAATATAGTTAAATCCAATTAACTGACTTAAGTTTAACAAACTCATTAATCAAATCAATCTTCATGACTTTAATTGTGTTTCTGTCTCAGTTTCTACTCGGAGCTGTTGTCTTCCGGCGTGCTGCAGCCTCTTCGAGGTCTGATCGAAGGGCTGAAGCAGAACAATGACTGCACCAACTATGTGACGCCACTGGGCATGAGCAGTGTGGTCAAACACTTCCTGTCTCAGTCAGGTAGACACTCACCTGTCCACGTGTCCACCTGTCTGAGAATACCAGAAAACTGTCAAAAAAGATTTTGACAGTCTGAGAGAGGCGACCTGTTTTCAGGAAACCGTTTTTCTGTTTGTAAGGAGCCGATTTGTTCTACGAGCGTCATGTGACCGGGCTGTTCCGCCGAGGTGCATCATGGGAAGTTCAAAGGAAGGCGGGAGAGAGCGAGACCTTTGACGCTGTGGTCCTAACGATGCCGGTGCCTCAGATCCTGCAGCTGCAGGGAGACCTGGGACCCTGTGAGTTTTTAAAAAGTGTAATTTCTCTGCTGTGTGGCTCCAACTTCAGGTTTTTATTTCCACTGAAGGTTCAGTTTGTAACTGTTCAGAAAACAGGTTGATGAATCTGAATTAAACGGAACATGTTGCATTCTGCAGAAACCAAATTAATGAGACACATGAGGAACAAATCTGGACTCAAACATTCATGTTATCAACAGCATCAAGTTCAACACTGGCTAAAGTACTTTAAGCAGTACTGCTACTTCTGAACTTAGAGTACAGTTTACTGTGTGTACGTAGTTTTTCAACTTGTGTAAACAGATTCAGTGGTACTTCTACTTGTAGTGTAGTACTTCTTTTGGCTTCAGTTGTTGTCAAATCCAGATCAGAGCTGCAGCAACAAACTCTGGCCACACGGAGGCAGCAGGATCAAATCGAGCTGCTGCTGGTGTTCTAAACAATTCCTGCTTATGTTGCCATGGTTACTGATTGTGGATGGGATGGACTGAGCAGCCCCCCCCCGAGGCTCACCCCAGAACAGGCTGCTGGAGGTCACACAGCAGGTCTGAACATTTTTCAAGACTTTTACTTTGACGGGGTGAGACCTCTTCCTCCTGTAGTTGGACCTGACACACACTCAGAAGTCAGGTTCAGGGTCCAGACTTGGATTCAGGTTCAGGTCTGGACCAGGTTTACGTTGGACGACTGGTTGGGGAATGTATAAAGTCAACCAATGTCCTCTCATCTACAGTAAGATAAGTGTGTGTGGTGGGTTGAAGGCCTCTACATGTGTGTGCCTCTCTAAATGGTGATGTCATCTTCGGCTGACCTGATTGGCTGACAGGAGACAGCGCCCATTTCCTCTGCGCTGACACACTCAGGTTATTATTAGACTGCGTGTGCAGAAGGAGAACTGGAGTCGATGTGAGAAGATGTTTAACGTCACACGTTGCCAAACCAACACAGTTAGCGTTGTGAACGCTGCTCTCAGAAACGTTCACCATCTGATGCCTGTTTTAAAGTTGAACCACTAAACCCTGGGGGTGTCGATCTGACAGTGAACAGGAAACCTGCAGCGAAGGTCCACAGCAGTTCTGTGGCTGAGCTACAGTACAACAGGTAGATGTGAGAAGAAGTTACTGAGGGAAAGGCACCGACTATAGCTGTCAGTGTAGAAGAGGAGGAGCAGGCATCGTCTCAGAGCGCTCTATTTAGATCTAGTGGAGCCTGCGGACACAGGGAGGAGTCGGGAAGGAAACAGGAGCCTCCTTTACACAGTCTCTCCACAGCAAAAACCAAACTGTGGGCGAGGACGAGTAAAGTGCCCGAGTTCAAATAAAACAAACTGTTAAAATAAAAATGTCCTCTGTGACTTTACACCTTTGCTGTAAAGGACCCCTGTGTAATTCTGTCTTTGTTCCAGTGCTGTCTGTCCAGCAGAAGCAGCAGTTGGACGCCGTCGCGTACTCGTCTCGCTTCGCCGTCGCACTCTTCTTCTCTCCGGACGTGGTCTTCAGTTTCCCCTGGGCGGCTCGATACGTGACCGACAGCTCCTGCATCCGCTACATCACAGTCGACTCCCGCAAACGCAACGCAGGTCTGTTTTTCTTTATCTTCTTACTGTCGCCCTTTTATTTCATCAGCTCAAACTCAGAAACTCATCACACAGTATTATGGGATGTGCCAACGTTGGGTGAATGCTGCACACAGAGGGAGGAACAGATTCTACTGAATGTCACCAAAGTCCTGCAGTATATCACAAAGTAAAGGTCTGTCTTCTATAAATGAACCAGGATCCAGAGCAGGACTCAGAATTCACAGTGATTTACTTGAAGGGAGGGGGGTCACCAAAGGTCTTTATAGAGTGAAGCTGGTTGAGGATCGAGACTACATGCTGCAGGGTTAGGAGTCAAACCCCCCATCAGCATCACTCATTTCTTTATGCCTGTAACGCCCTGAACGGTGTCTGTGTCGGTTCAGACGATCCTGGTCGGGGTCCATCCCTCGTCGTTCACACCAGCGTCCCCTTCGGCCTGGAGCATCTGGAGCGAGACAAGGAAGAAGTCCAGCCAATAATCTTACAGGAGCTCCACAAGTTGCTCCCTAGTCTGCCTCAGCCAATCAGCGTTAGGTGTCAGAAATGGAGGTATTCCCAGGTGAGTCATCACGAGATAAAGTCCCACTGAGCCTGAACGCCTCAGTGAGGGAGCGCTTGATTCACGACCCCTTCCGTTCCTCCTGCAGGTCCTGACCTCGGTGCCGGATTGTCCGGGTAGCATGACTGTCCTCGAACAGCCGCTGCTCGTCTGCGGCGGCGACGCGTTCAGCCACTCCAACTTCGACGGCTGTGTGGAGTCTGCACTGAGCATGCTCAGTGTGCTGAAAGCCTCGCTGACACCATGACGAGCGTCTGGCCAATATTGAGGAGGCGGCCGATGAAAGAAGCGTATACATGTTTCTGTACTTTGGTTTTGGTTTGTCTTTAAATAAATAAATTTACACGTCGGAAACACTGACAGATTAGTTCTAGTTTAAACTGCAGCTGTGGTTTAGTCTGAACCAGCCTTGTAGAAATCACCTGAACATCACAGGCCACCATACACTAGACCTGGATTCATGGGGGTTAACTTGAACCTGGTTTACCTTAACTTACAGATTAACTTTGAGCTGCTTTAAGACATACAGTGATACCCAGAACATGTGCGACACAAACGTCAGACGGCGGGGAGATTTTATCCTGCGAGCCCCCCAGAACTGATTAACTTCAATCTGGTTTAACTCGGTCTTTACTGATTAACATTAATCTGGTTTAACTCGGTCTTTACTGATTAACGTCAGTCTGGTTTAACTCGGTCTTTACTGATTCACTTTAATCTGGTTTTAACAAAAGTTTGTTTATTTACTGAGGAGGAATTTACACTTGGTGTAAGGTAAACCGGGATTAATTGATGTTTATTAGTGTTTAACTAACAGAATTTAACCATACACCATGAACATTAAGCTGTTTTAAGTTACTCCTCCTGGTTTACATTAAATGTGAGGTTCAGTGTAAGTGCAGACTACATTTCCAGAAAAACACTTATTATTGATGACCTGATGTGTGAGGTCAGAGCGTCTGGAACTCCTTTGAGGATAGAAGTTACCATCAGACTGATTCGTGCACTGCTGAATTTGAAGACTGCTGATGAATAAATGTCAAATCTGATGCAGACTTGAGTGAAGAAGCTGCGGAGCTGCTGGTTCGTGGTTTCTCTGCAGCTTTACTCTTTCTTTGATCTTTTTATAGAAGCAGATAAGACAGAATTAGTTATGGTTTGGTGCCCACAAGGCTCACAGAGTGTGTATGACCTAATTTCTCCTCGCCTGTTCTCCAGTCGTTCAGAGCGCTCAGCAGTGATGCTGCAGTGCATTGTGGGGGAAGCGATTATCATTTCTGCCAAGTCACTGGTAGATCACACAGAAATAAAAAATAAAATAAACACAGACGTGTTCCTGCAGTAATGAGAGCAGATCCCGGTGTCAAAACGCTTTCAATTTTAATCTGAGGTGCCTCCAAAAATAAAATTGATATAAGCGTCTGTCACACTAGTCTGAAACTATCACAGTGATGTTCATGATCCACGTCTGAGGAGAGTTTGGTTAGAACAAGTCCAGCTGCCATGATTCAGCTTCCAGAACTGTGGCGGTTTTCAGGCCAACAAACCAAACATCTCTGCCAGCACAATGTTGAATACCGAACACTGCATCTGTCAATTTACCCAAGTCCAGCTCACTACACAGGAATCCAGAGTTTGTTAGGGAGCCCCGTACCAGATGTGGCCTTGGTCCGGTTCCTCTGGGCCACACGAGTTCAGACCCACTTCTAACAAACTGTACCAAGGGGGAAAATGAAGCCGAGTTGGACGGACAGAACAAGGTAGGCTTGATTAAGTGAAGGATTGGTTTAACTGACTAGTTAACTAAACTAGACTTTTAAGATTTAAGAAGTATTCATATTTTTACTAGAACTGCATGTTCCTGGTGAATGTGGATATTTTAAGATTTTTAAGTCCTTTTCTGATTTTCTGTTGTTGCAGAACACCCAAATTCTCCCAGCAGCTGTAAATCCTACAAACATTTGTGAAAAACGATCAGACGAGTGCAGTTTATAAATAGTTTATTCACCTTTACAGTGTTTTTCATTATAAAACAAGGGGGGAAAGAATAAAAGAGGGGGGGCAGTTTAACATGAAACGTTATCTGTGATGATACAAGCCGAGTAGTTACAGTGAGTTATCTGTTGGCCGAGTGAAAAACCAAACGAATACCTGATGAAAACAAAGACGCTCTGCTCCGAACACAGGAAGTTTGGTTCAGGTTCCTAAAACTGTTTCCGGATCTCCCAATCTAATCTTCATCAGGTCAAAATCCAAGAGATTCTCATTGTGAAAAATCTCCAGCAAAGTTCCTGAGATGCCAAATCCTGCTGAATCCTCATCCTAACTGCTTGTTCTCCAGTAGCATTAACGTTGAAGCGAACGCCTTTAAAACACCAACAGAGTTATGATACAATGAGACAAGTCTTTACATACGTTTGTACACTTTTCTTTATCGTAACACTGGGACTAAGTTGCTCTACACTTTAATACAAAAACAGAACTGTTTCTATCTGTGTCTTCTACATGAATCATCACGGACAACGATGACTTGGACTAGGATCTGTTAGCTTTAGCCTCAGACTGTTAGCATGATGTGATGTAAACAACCATCCAGTTTTTTTTTGGATTTTTACTTAACAAATGAACCATTAAAAATGCAGAGTTGTAATCATATCTTTGAGCAAATATTAGCTTATTTAGCTAGCTACAGTAAAATCTAAGTGAGAGCCAGAAATACTGATGGCGGTCGGCTAGAAAGGAGCAAGTGACAATGAAATGTTTTTGTCTACTTCAGCCTGAAATCGAGGACCTGTTATCTGAAAGAGTAATTCTGATACTGGAAATGTGCAAAAACAGAAAAGCAACAGTCGTGTTTAGTGAGCTGTTCATTTTTCGGAAATGTTCCTCGACCGTGACCCTGTTGCTGCTTCACTACACCTGTTATCACGGAGCAGAGTCGCCTGATAAATATCTACATGTTTCCATTTTTGACCCAAAGAAGATCCAACTGGGATCAAAACCAACAACAAAGTGTACCGGGGTCTTTATCGCTGCCTTCCAGCTACATGTGATGTGCTTATACCACAGTCCTTATTTTGGATCTAACCCCAACCCTAAAGGCCAATTCACAGTTTCCACTTGCACCACAGATTGAGAAGCACTTCTATTCCCACTACAGCTGCGTTTGTGCACGTAGACACTTACCACACGTGCACTTTAAAACATGATGCCAACGTCTGACAGCAGGATGAAGAAAAACATTTTTTGTTCTATTTGTCTTAACATGATAAAAATCAAAAAACAACCTGCTGGGATGGGATTACACGTGCGTACTCGTGGACATGGAAAATATGAATTGGCCTTGATAGTGGAGGAAAAGTCAAGGAGCAGAAAACTGTTGTTGGCTTCAGGTAAAGGTGCAGTCACGCGACGCCTCTGCTGCTGTTCGTCCCTTATTATATATACTGACACAAGAATCAATTTCCCATTTTGTGGTGGTCTTTTCCGTCTGTGGTGGACACACAGATGAAAGTCACCATCCACCTTTGAATTCTCGTTCAGCCAATAGATAAACCGACGTTCTGGGTTCCTGACGTCTGTTCAATATGACACAGAGCCGACCCTGGACCCGACTGCAGGCTTGTTATACAGAGCTCATGTGACCGCACCTTAAGGCAAAATGTGGAACGAACGTGAACACAGAGCACGTTTATCTTGTCAACCTCAAAACTAACAATCAGACCAAGACTTAAAATAAAAAAATAAAATGTTCTAGTCATTTTGGCAGGTTGGTGATGAAATGTAAACAGAAAAGAATTGAAGCATCGTCCGATCAGCTCGACATACAAAACAAAGAAGCTTTCTCACTGGGGGGTGGGGGGATTGGGTTGTTTCTGTGTTAATTCAAGTGTTGTATGTGGCCATAAAACGCAAAATACAGTGTTCAAGGTTCTTACACAGAGTCCAGATTCAAAGTTGTTTCTTCACAGACTCAGTGGAAACTCGGCTGATGTCACTGTTAAACATTACTGAGCTCAACTCACCGTCACTGAGTTTAATGTCTACGATTCCACGTATCTGCGGCCTTCTGTGTTCTCGGTGGAGATCCACAGAATTGTTAATCACTTATTTCTGGATCGGTGCAGGAACTCTGAACATCTGTCACAACAGGGTCAACAGCTGAAATGTCATTTGAACTTTTATGAGTATTTTTGGGTATGGCTAATATCTGCTGCCAATATTTCAGTAGAGAAACTCCTCTTCCTCTTCCTGAACTAACCCTGGTTCAGGTTACTTGCAGGCAACTACAGACGTCTCTGTCCAAATTCCCTACATGCATTTGACACAGCTGGTCTTGGACAACAATAGAATGGTGAAAAATATAGTGAGCACCTGAAAAGTCAAAGACATGGACAGCACCTGCCTGGTCTCACACCTAAAACCTGTTCAATACATTACCAGCATTCAGCAGGAGCAAATAAAACTAGTTTTACTTTTAATTCTGACCTGGTCTGAATGTACAATATATTCTCAGAAGGGTTTTAGATTCAAACTGGAAACAACCTGAAGATAATTTAACCAGCTCAAGATGAGAAACATCCACTTCCGGACATAACGTTGCATGTTACATCCCCAGATTACGCATTACACCATTTCACCCTGATTTTAGGAAAGTACCCTTCTGGTCCGCACAAGTTTCTGCACACAGGCTTTAGCTCCTCTAATAAACACGTCTAGATGCCAGTAAAGTGTGAACAGGTTAATGACAGGAGCTGAGGCCAGGCCTGACAGCACCTAACAGGACTTAAGACAGAAAGTGTGTTGTTGCTGTAAAATGCCGGTGGCGACACAAACAGCCTGTGGACCGATAACCCGAGCTGTTAAGACGTCTCATAGACCAGATGAACCCTCACTGCTTGTAGAGAGCACCACAGATGGAAATAGGCTCAGCTTAGCACCTAAAAGGTCCGACAACAGCAGTTAAAAGCACTGGTCAGCTGCTAGCACCAGGCTACGGATGAACTAGAGGCTTGTTGTGCTTCAAGATGTGATCACACAGGACGCCAGAGGGGAGGAGTTTCTCAGCTCCAAGATAAATAAAAGGTAACTCGAGGGAGAACGGGTGATCATTGCTCCTGGTCAACTTCTCAGTGAACAACTTCTGACTGATTAGTTCTAGCCAAGACCCAGAGGAGCCTCTTTGTCTGCTGCTCTGTGGCAGTCAGCCTTGTACTTTGGCACATTTGGGATATGACAGTTCTAACAAACAAGCTTGATAATATTATCATTTGGTGTCCAATCGTGTGTCACTGACTCTTCGAGATTGAATGTGAGTTTGCCTTTATTCATCCTGTTTTATAGATGCTGTCTGTTCTTCTGCACTTCCAGATACTAATAAAGAATAAAAGCAGCACTAGATTTTGTGTTATCGAGCCTCAGGAGTGCGTCCTGTGTGGTCAGGCTCTTGAAAAGACATAGAAAGCTGACAAGAACTAGAAACTTAAATGCAGGATCGAAAGATGAATCCATAAGTACAGGACCAACAGGGCTGATGATCGGCTGTAGCACCAAATGTCAGGACGGAAATCAGGAATGAGGACTGTAGAAATACAACCTTTACCTAAAACTGATCTGGAGGCAGATGCTTGTTCAAATAATCATTAGGGATGCTCTGATGGTCTAGCTGCTGATGGGGATGGACTGATATTAATGACTCATTATGGTGAACTGGAAAATGATTATTTTGGGGACTAAGAAGCTAAAGCTACAAAATAATCATTGTCTGTTTACAGTTAGATTTTAAAAAAGTCCCCAGTTCACTGGTTTCAAGCCCAAACAAAGGAACCAGCCTGTAATCTGAAAAGACGAATCAGTGCATCCCTAATGCTCATTTGCTTCAGTAAAATGCAGAGGGAGTAGTCTCAGAGCTGCTATAATTTGTGTGATCTTCAAACGGCTGTTCTTGGCATTAAAGGTATAGTTTTCAAAAATTGAAGTGCTTAAATGTATTACTGAATGAAACGATTAATAGTCTATGGATAGAGTAATTATAGAAGATCCCCCTCTTTGAAACATCTTAACCAGAGACACAGTGGCTGAACCTTGTGAATCAAGAACAACGATGGTCCAGAAAACTACCACAAACCAGCATGAGGCTCTGACCCAACGGCTCGGAAACTGTGTTGAAACCTCCGAAACAGCAGCTTTATCAAAGGACTGTAACTTTCACCTAGACATTAATTAGCACAAACATGAAACAGCCAGGCGTTCTTGGGTGGATTGAGGTTGCCCAGAAAAACACACAAAGCAACAAGGGAACTGTCCTTTATGCAGTGCAGACCCCACCGCCCGTAATCCAGGCACCTGAAACCTGGCCGTAGCCTTCTGCTTTAGTTTGAATCACGGTGAGTTAGCCGACACAGGTGTAAAGCTTAAACGCAGATGTGGGTGAAGGAATGGTTATACTGTGTGTAGCTTGTTTCTTGTTTAGCTTATTGATTGATATAGGTCAGCGTATAATAAAAATACATTTTCTGTAACTGTGAGAGCATCTGAATCCTTCTGTGCAAAACTGAAGACAGGGAGACTGAGCGGGACAGTCGGAAACCATTCGTTCACAGTAGGTTTGTACTGTAGGTGATTGACAGAACTGCAGCAGATTGTGAATAATCTAGGTTCCTCTTCTTCATTGTCAAATTCAAACATGTTGTCACTTCTCTCTGTGTGCTACTTTGTCCCAAAGCCAATCCAGTCCAGGTTAGGTTCAAACTGGGTGTAGACCAGCAGCGATCTGCTCCAGCTTGGTCTAAATTTCATATTAACACAGGAAAAAAAGATCCAATAGTTTGGAGCTCAAACGTTCTTTGGTGGGGAACGTTCCACTGTCTGAAACCACAGAACTAAATCTTAGATTCACGGAACAGTTTCTTATTTCACTTCTGTAGTTACTAATCCCAACTGGACTCAGACTGCTGGTCTACATAAGGTCACAACCTGAGCCAGATCAGTGAAATCAGACTTGGCTGGCTGAATGGTTCAGATTAGCTAGTCTAAATCAGCTCAAACTGATCCCAGACTAATTAAGTCTGTTTTCAGGATATTTCAAGAGCAGGATAAAAGAGCTAAACTCCTGAATTTGGTTACTGATCATGCTGGAAAATATATTGAAATCTATATTCTACTTTTAAAAAATCCCAGGTGGAGCTAAAAACCAAGTCTTAGAGAAGAGACCCTATGGTGCCTGTGTTGTCCAGCTGTGTTTAAACTAGTCCTTTATCCTGCTGGTTTGGATCCTCAGATGTTTAAAAAGGCCTTTGATCAACTTTTCTCTTTAAGGAACAAAGATTTGTTGTCTAACATAAAACCTTTATCAAACTAAACACGTGATGATTTATTACAATCAATCACCATCTTTAATTTAATTAAATAATTTAATTTAGTAGTCAGACCTGCTGTAATTTTGTTGAAATTCAAAGCTCTGACCTTGAAAAATATATGTAGGTTCGCACCTGACAGGGGAGAACTTCAACATTAGATAACAGAAAAATGAATTGTGATGTTCACACACAGAGAGAAGAGACAACTTTCCAACGCAGCTTAAGCGTTAAGCTGAAGCGTGAAGAGGGCAGAGATGATGCTCTGTTTAAGTTTCCTAAAACTGGTCAGGAAGGAAGGAAGGAAAGGAAGGAAGGACACATGGGGACTGTGGGGGGTTTATCCAACAAACATCTCTGTGTAGTCACTAAAGAAGCCTACTTGTCTTTCAGTTCATTTATATTCAAGTTTTACTCCTTTAACTGTTAAATCTTCTGTCTGTCCGTTCGCCATCCTGCTTCCCACTCGTTCATCCCAGCCCGCCTCACCTCTGACTGCCACGTCATGTAATTGTCCTGGTGTGCACAGAGACTGGAAGGGGGGCAGGAGGGGTTACTGTCTGATCTGAGCTCTTAGAACCCAGAGTCCAACAGATCAGCTCTGGTCCATCGGTTATATTCCCTCGTAAGATAACCACACGCTAGTCTTAGTTTGGGCGTTCATGAGTGTGTATACATACATACTTACATACATACTGTATATTTTATATACGTGTGTGATAATGTGCGTGTGTGTCAGACTTTTGTGATCTGATTGTGGTGGTCATCTTCAAACGGCTCGTTCTCCGGGTCCGAGTCCGTCGTGTCAGAGTAGTGATAGGGATCCGGTTCGTTGTCGCTGACGTCCGGCGTCACCGAGGCCGACGTGCTGCTCGTGTCACAGTTCGCTCCTTCCTCTACGGTCTTGGTAAAAAACAGTTTCACCTACAACAGACAAAGTGTGTAAACTGCTGAAATCAGTCAGTGACTTGCCGGACCCCATTCACGCATAGGGTTTACTAGAAATATGGAGCCACAGCCCGGTGCTACTACAAACTGGATAATTTAACAAGGTCCTCAGATCAGACTCAGGTCTCGTGTGAAGGTGATCAAACATTGTTCAGCATTAAAAGGTTTTTTCAAGATTCAAAAAAACTTCTGGGGAAGTTTATCAGAGTTGAGGGTCTGAAGGCCAGTTCAAATTTCTGCTTGCTCTTGAACAGACATGTACTTGGAATATGGAAGCAGTTCGTTCTAAAACTGTATCTAGAGAATCTCATTGAGCATAAGTAGTACTGTAGTGTGTATTGCATCTTTCTATGTGTACTGGAGTAAAAACGCTGAGCAGTGAAACCAACAGGTCTTTTACCTTGAAGTTCGGGGAGAAATTCTTGTTGGCCTTGTCTTTGTTGGCTTTGTCCAGGTCGTTCTTGGTCAGAGTGAGGACCAGGTAGTCTCTGTCATTGGTTTCTCCTCCCATCATCATCATCCCTGGGTTCTGGTGCGTACTGTCACCTGGCTCCTGCAACGTCCCAGCGCTGCCGTTCTCCAGTTTGTCTAGGTTCTCCTCTGGTCCCGGGATGAAGAACGTGTTGATCCAGAAGTGGAACATCTTATCCTTATATAAGGACAGAAGAAGGATAAGATGCTGGTTAAATTTGTTTGTTAATTATAACTATTGAAGAAAAAATTGATTAGATCCTCCCTGCATACGGCATGAATGGTCTCGTATGTACAACAGATCTAGATTAATTTGTAAAACCACACTCATACTAACACTGCTTCCTCCCTGCAGATCATTCTGAATTCATTTCAGTAATTAATTCCTCTAAACCTTCAACATCCCGACTAGACGGCTCAAAGATGTCTTACCTTTGATTCAATTCAATTCAATTCAATTCAATTCAATTTTATTTGTATAGCGCCAATTTACAACAGAAGTTATCTCAAGGCACTTTACAGGTTTAAGACCTTACAGAAAATATTTATACAAAAAATTATAGAGAAAACCCAACAATCCCATTTGAGCAAGCTTTGGGCAACAGTGGAGAGAAAAAACTCCCTTTAGAGGAAGAAACCTCCAGCAGAACCAGGCTCATAGTGGGCAGCCATCTGCCTCGACCGGTTGGGGTTAGTGGAAAGAGAAGAGAGAAAAGAACAGCAGGCAATAAAGACAACAGATCAGCACGTTCATATTAGATTAGATCAATCTATCTTTACAAATAGGCTACGTACCACAGGCTTTTAAGGTTGCTGTAGTCAAACCACTACTCAAAAAGCCTACTCTGGACTCAGGGGTTTTAGTGAATTATAGACCAATATCCAATCTGCCCTTTATCTCTAAAATTCTTCTAAAGGTAGTTTCTAAGCAGTTGTATGACCACTTGCGCAATAATAACTTGTATGAAGATTTTCAGTCAGGATTTAGAGTACATCATAGTACAGAAATAGTACTGGTAAAAGTCACTAATGATATTCTATTGGCATTAGACAATGGATATGCACACAAAAGTTAGCTACAGAGTTCCACAAGGTTCTGTGCTTGGACCGATTATGTTCACTCTCTATATCCCTATTTTGCCTGTTGAGTCTGGTTCCTCTCAAGGTTTCTTCCTGTTGCCTTCTCAGGGAGTTTTTCTTGCCACCGGCGCTCTCGGCTTGCTCATCAGCGACAATCTGATTATTAGGATTCATACACATTCACTGTTCGTGTAAACTTCCATAGTTTCTTTGCTTGTGTAAAGCTGCTTTGTGACAATGTCAATTGTAAAAAGCGCTATACAAATAAAATTGAATTGAATTTATGTCCCCCTTAGGTAAAAATATTAAGAAACACTCTACTGATACACTGAGCTCCTCTCCTCTCTCCTTTCTCCTCTATCCATTCAAATTCTACCATTTCATGTAATTAACTTTGTGTCTCCTCTCTCCTGTAGCTGTGTTTCCTCCTCTCTGTTCTCCTCTGCAGGTTTCCTCCTCCTTGGAGCTGTATATCTCCAGAGTCCAGTTACTGGTTCTACCAACCTGTCCAGTGTTTTTGCTGCTTGTTGTTGTTTTTTTGTTGCCTGCTGTTCTTTTCCTTCTCCTCTTTCCACTCACCTCAACCTCCACTGTCTTCTGATGCTGCTCAGTGGGGTTGTTGGTTTTCTATATAACTCTGTATACAGTTATATTTGTAAGGTCTTAAACCTTAAACACTGTAAAGTGCCTTGAGATGACTTCTGTTGTGATTTGGCGCTTTATAAATAAAAATGAATTGAATAGTTTTTTGTAAGTGTAAGTGCTGAGATTTATGAATATGGACAGGCAGAACTTAAAATCAGTCCTAATGGTCCCAGGACAACAATGAGAACAGACAGTCGAGCCCACAGAGGGAGCTGGAGGTAAAATAACGTGGTCAACAAAGTTAACTTGAGCTAAAGCTTTAGTCCAGGAGTCATCTTAGCTGTGACATCACTGGTCACCATTGTCAGTCGTAAATATCACATTTTCTAAGTCTTTTTAAGAAAGACTGCCAGTGGCCGGAGCTTATGACTAAAAACCAGAACAGAACACACTTAACAGTTCTGCCGACAGTTTGCACAGATTTGTCAAAACCAAATCATGTTTATAATCGACTCTCTACGGTCATGAAGTGTGTGTTGACCTTGTGTTGACCTTTATCCAAGAGGCTCAGCTAATGACAAACCGGAGAAAGTCAAGACAACTGAGAAGAAGTGAAGCTGTGACTGCTATAAAAAGAAATAAAGTACTCACTAAAACTACTACGTCCTCACCTGAAGGAAGTATTTCACAAACATTTTACTTCTTTCTAAACACAGATGAAACAAGATGTACAGAATCAAATTCTACACCTGTTTAGCTGCTTTTCATTTCCATTAATTTTAAGATGATGATATAATGGATGTAAAAAAATAAAAATTCAACAACTCCTCCTCACCTTCTTCATCATCTTGTTCTGTTTGTGGAAGAACTCCACCTTAATGTCTCCGCAGACAGGAAGCGGCTGTGGGAACTCAAAGATCATCAGTTTGTCTTCCCGTCGTGTGTAGGCGGGGTTCGATGTGTGGATCTTCACCTTCAGTTGGTAAATAACAAACTGAGGGTCTGCAGCAAGAACACAAAAACATTAAATACATCATAAGGACTTTATTACTCAGTGTCTGTATACAAATACGGTTTCTACAAAGAGACAAACTTACTGCATGTTCCTCCAGTGAACATGGGGATGGTTTCAAACAGCATCTTATGGAAGAGCAGAGCGACAGGTTTGTACAAAAGCTGGTTCCTCAGCAGGAAGCTGTAGTAGACAACATAACGTCGCTGACTGGGGATGGTCACGCCCTGAAAAAAAAAAAACACACACCACAAAAAATATAGATTATTCAGCGTGTCAGTTATTTTCAACAAGCTGCATCTACTTTGTTTTAATTCAGAATTTTCTCCTATGTAGTTCTGCATGTACAGTACTTAGATAATCTTGAGGTAACACATCAATCAGTCACTTTACATTCAGGTACGTTCATTACTTTCCTTCCCTCCTCCACATCAGAAAGAAATATCTGAATTATCACGGCATTTAAACTGATCACAGCGAGAATAAACTCAAGCCTTTACTGTAGTCTACCGGCTGCAGCTCATATCAGCTTGTATCATCTACTTAACAGAACAAAATTAATCATGGGGTTTTGTCCGTCCACCACTCCGGGCAATACCAGATCAGACCAGGACTTGGATCAGGATCAGGGTCAGGGCCAAAAAAGCTTAATGAAGACATCGCAACCTTGTCCTAACCCTATAATTTATAACCCATGGACAATAATTTTAAACCAATAAATGAATAATAACAAGTTCTCAGACCTTCCTGTCTTCATCTTTTCCTCCAACTTTGAGCTTTTATAAATTTTTTATTTCTTCTTCTTTCTACTTTGTTATGGTTGTTTAATTTGCTTTTACAGTTTTGAATGCACAGACTTCTCAGTAATTCGCACCCTTTTGTATAATGCAGACATAGCAGAATCATCATTATGACATCAGTATTTTATTCCATATTAAACAATAGCAGTGGTGTTGTTACCTTCTTGTCGCGGGTGCGGACCTCTCCGTAGAAGTCCAGGGCCTCCTGAGCCTCCTGAAACTTGCCTCTGTGCAGCAGGTAGGCGCAGATCATGACACCGGTGCGCCCTTTTCCAGCTTTGCAGTGAATGGCAGCAACGTGCTGCTCGTCCTCGCTCAGCCAGTTATCCAGGTCCTCACAGAACGGCTTTATCAGCTCCAGCTGGGGCGGGTTGTGGTCCTCGAACGGATACTGAGCAACTGAAAAAGAGAGGAGTCAAACAGGGCGGAGCTGAGGGACATATCGCTATGGATAAACCCGACACCCGATGATATCAGAGCATCTGTGCAGCTTTGGTTGAAGTACTGCACTGTCACCAGTTTATTGGCGTGTTACAATTTTGATAGCAGGAAAAAATTCTCAGAAAAGTTAATATTAACGAATATTTTTATATTTCAGTCTTGTAACTTTCAAAGGCTAATTTGATCTTTCATCATTTGATCTTTTGGTTCTAATGGACTGGTTATTCCCCGGTTTTTAACGTCCATGGAGTTGTTCTTAGCTTGAGTGCAGCTGAACTACTTCACCATTTAACAGCAATCTTTGTTTAAACGGCACCGCCGCTCTCAGAGTTTTTTTATAGTATAGATTCTGAACAATCACAGAGATGTGGACTCAACAGTTTGTGTCCCTGGTTCGAGTCCAGTTGGGGTTTTGTGCTACATGTCGTACCCCGTCGCAGCCTTCAGTGCTCTCAGACATGAGTCAAAACTCTACTTGGAAATTACTCTCAGCCCCCTCAGCAGAGGTTAAGACTGGATTTAAGGCTCAACAAGTAGTGTTTCAGCTCTTCAGTCAGACTGCAACACTGGAGGAATGTTAAATAAAATGTACAAATTTTGCATTTTGATCATTTCCCTGTATCATTCAAGCCTAAGACCTGCTGTCACTGTCACCTGTCTGGGCAGATTATTCACTGTTATGACACCAAATATCCCCACAAACACAGAGGTGAGGTTTCTGATTCCGTCATCTTACCTCGACAGTTGAACTTTGCTGTGTCGTAATGTCGCTCTGCACATCTGTGGACAGACAGACTGATGTTACAACGACCAGAAACGGCGTTCTCCCAGCTAACTGAGCCACAGCGAGAGAATCATCACCTCTCTGACACTTCAACCGTTTCCATGCTATAGAACGTTCTTAGTTCTTATTTACCTTTATTAATAGAACGTTCTTAGTTCTTATTTACCTTTATTAATATTTTTTATCAGATTTTTATTAGTGGAAAAACGCATGCTGAAACGTCTGACAGGTGGAGGTCTACACAAGTCTGGGTGGGTGGTGTTGAAATCCAATGCAAGAGATAAATACAGCTGATACTGACTTGAAGCTGATTCTAATTTTAGAGGAGAGACATGTCATAACAACCTGAAGCCACAATGTGAAAAATTCAGGTCTGTTTCATACTTAATTCGTGTCTATGTGAAAACAGAGTTGATAAAGCTGCTGACACGAAAACTGCACATGGACACAACGATAACAGACTGAAGAAGAAACAGAACTTGTAGTGTACTTACAGGTTGTAGATCTTATAGTGATTCTTGTGCTTCGAGTCTAAAAATCTGAGACAAACAGACAAACTTTTATTGTACAGATCACATCCAGCGACAGACAGATGTAATCACATACTGTGCTTTAGTGCTGTTCTGATCAGTGTTTGACTGATGCTGATTGTAAGATAATAATATAACACTAAAACATTAAGTCATCAAACAAGTCATCAAAAACTGAGCTTATTATTTAGTCATTGTTCCATGTACCATTCTCTTAGCCACAAACATGCTTTAGGTGAAACAGAATGTGGTCAGTATTAATAGGAGAGCAGGATACAGGCGTCATTATTTTTTTATGCTTCAGACTCTATTGTTTTGATCAGATTTAGTTTTTGAGGAGTGGTAGCAGGAACATAAGAATTCAAGAAGAGAGCAATAAATAACTTTTTTCTAAATCACCTTCACCAAACAACTTTCTGTAAATGCTACATATCTGAGTCTTACTGTTTCTCCCAGGTAACGTTAAACTTGTCCCCATCAACCTGACACCTGTCCACTTCAGCTGGACAGGTGTCTTCGCCTTTATCGTACAATGGCAAAACTGATGCAAGAGGGCGCTAACCTCAGCCACACTGTCGAACTATGTCAGCAGACATATCTGCCGAAGTCGATCGACCAAAAGCATCAAATATCAACCCCATCATTCGGCCCACCACTAACTCTGATGTACTTTATCTGCATTTATCCGACAGCTGGAGTTTCTTACCGAACAACGTCGTCGATGTTGTTCCTATAAACTCCCTCGAGTCGCTCAGCAGGGAAACCCATCGCTATGATGTTCGGATAAATATCTGACAAGTTGGTTGAGGATCAATAATCACGGGGTTTGATCGTCTGTGAAAAATCTTCAACTCTGTGTAGCTCAGGGTTTGTTTCTTGTCCAAAGTCAATGAAACAGTTGCAACATATGAGCTCTGTTGTCACAATCAACGTCTCTGCAGCTTCCAACATGTTAAAGTCAGAACTTGTGTTATTGTTGAGAAGTTAAAGGACGAGAGCTGAGCCTCACAGCTACTGCTGTCAGAGTCTGCAACAACCAGATCACCTCCAGGTAACATTCAGAGAATTACTGAATTCACTGAATGGTGAAGTCGTGTGAGAGAGGACAGGGTTAATGAACGTCAACCCGTAGTCTGAGGGGTCATTACTGCAGTTTCAGACTCGTCTGGTGAATCTCACCTGTCACAGGTAGACTGACTTTTTTGTTTTGAGTTTTTATTTCCAGTATCACTTAATTGGATTTTAACTATACATGAGATCAAACATGCAGGATTCCAACTTAAAAACACCACATTTTCCCTCAGATGATAAATGTTGAATAACATGTTAATAACACAGTGAAGCTCTTTGACATCACAGCAACAGAGCCAGTATTTGTCCATCAGTGTTTTTATGAGGAACAACAGGGCTGATAAATGAGAAACTGACCTGATACAACCCAAATGTTCAGTTTATCATCACAGAGGATTCACATGTTTAACTCAGGGACGTGTGTTACTATAACAATATTGATTAATATAGAGGCATTAAACATCAGCAGATGGTGCCAGACTCTGTGTTGGACTTTAAAACCTGACGACAGTACCGAATTATTAATCCAATGTGACTCCAGGTTTCTTGTGTCTGTGTCTCAGGTGCTGCAGGTCTGTTAGCTGCTGCTGATGCAACAGCACTGACACCGCTGTTAGCTTAGCGTGCTAGCACCTGCTACCGACACTAACAGCCCAACACGCAAAAAGACTCACAAGCAAAAGGATGTTATCTACATAAGCTCCTCTGCAGAGTCGTATGAAGTTTCACCGAGCATCGTGTTCGAGGTGAGATGCAAAACAGCCTCACAGAGTCTGAGTGACCGGAGATAAACGTCTGCTAACGTTAGCTAGTGACAGCCAACGAACTGCGCTACGAACGTCGTTTAAAAAAATGGCAATTTAAGACAAACTCACAAATATATACAGATATGCACATAATTGAAACAGCTAAATACACGTTAGATAAAACATCGCCCCTAAGTAAGATTTTTCAACATTTAAGGAATTTTATATGATTTTAAACGCTTTTCAGCGCAATTAACGGTTCACAACTTCAATCCACGAACACTGTGGTTTTTACCTCTTGACGCTTTTAACTTTAAAATTAATTCATTTTTATATTCATATTTCATTGTTTGCCTACGACAGGAATCTCGGTTTAAATACTTTAACTACCTGTTAAAGTATTAGGTTATATGAGCACTCTCTTTGCTGCCACGGGCAGCATCATTAAATTAACGCATTTTTTAATGGAGTTCTGCTAAACGTTCGAGAGCGGACAAGCTAGCAGTGCAGGCTAACCAAACCCCGTTAAATTGCAGTAAAAGGATACAAGTCAGGTCCAGGTCGAATCCGTCCTCCTGGTACCGCCTTTTATTCCTGCTCACCGTCTTCTTCAGTAACGTTAGGGCAGCCATGATCGGTGTCTCCGTGAGGTGAGAGAAATTATGGGAAAGTACGGAGAGACCGCCCGTGTTCCTCCGTCCCTGCTCCGGAGCCTCCACTGTCTGGCTGCCGGGGAGAGCCACACGCTCCCCGAGTCCCAGACCGGATCTTCAAGCAGAATAAATCCCTCCTGGTTAATAATCGGAAATAAATTTAACCCGAAGGAAAAAAAAACGGTCCCGTTATCTGTCCTCCTCGGGTGCCACCCTACGAGCTCCGGTGCGGCCACAGGCTAGCCGGCCTGCTAGTTTCCAGACAGCCCGGCCGTCGGTGCTGTTTTCTGGGTCAGACCAAGGGGGCGTCGGGGCCTCCTCCCTGCTCGCACTGCGGGCCCGGGCTTCCAGGTCCCCCGCCTGGAGACAAAACCATCCGCGGTGTGATGTTCGGTGAAGACCCAGCCCTGCGGACGTCGGGCAGATCCAGTCGGACTGTTCCCGGTCTCGGTGCGCAGCAGAGACGCCGTGATTGGACGCAGATAAGCGGAGAGAAAATCTCTCCGAGGAGGCTTCGAGTGGAGGAAGAGACCGACACAGCGAGTCACAGTAGAGCACAGTAGAGTAGAGTAGAGCAGAGTAGAGCACAGTAGAGCCGGAGCGCATCCGCTTTGTCCCTTCAAATTAATGGCCTGACTCCACAGGCTTTAGTTGTGTTCTGGGACCTCAGTACCAGTGGAAAGTAACTAAGTACTTGTTCTGAGGCTTGAAGGTACCACGTTTTGTGTTATTTGTATTTCTACTCTGTGACTTTGTGAGATGGCGGCTGTTAAATCAATCTCTAATAAATGAGTTTAGAAATGCTGATGTTTTATTGTGGATGAAACAAATATGACAAAAGGAGAAAGAAGCCTCAGTCGTTCAACACATTTCTGCTGCAGCCAGAAATGCAGATTGAAACTCTGCTTATGTAAGGTGGAAGCCAAACATCAACTCTAAGCAGAAACACTGCCAGGTTGTCTGGGCCCGAGATCTTACCAGACAAAAGGCAGTGGAAACAAGTTCTGTGGTCAAACAAGTCCATAGGTTGGAAAAACAGACATGCCAAAGACCGAAACAGCCATCCATCGTCCCACAGTGCAAGGACATGCACTTAGGTTAATTAGTGACTCGTTTGTCTGTCTCTGTGAGTCAGGGGATACCTGCCCAGGTGTACGCAGCCTCCCGCTCAGTGAAAGCTGATACGGCTTATGATAATGGGTGGATAGGAATTACTTATATACATCTATGGCCCAGAGTCTCGGAACAGCACAGGCAGCAGTGTGTTTCTAATGATTTCTGAGGGAGGTTCACCATTTATAACCAATTCTGAAGTATTTCAGTTGTACTAGTAAGTTTTGTATTCATTAAATGTAATAAGAGATAGAAGGCTGAGGGGTTGGGCAGAGCATAGCTGCTGCTTTAACCATTAATCGTTTTCTATTCATTTCTTGGAATTTTTCTTGGCATTTCGTTGATCCATGAGTTGTGGCTTTATTTTGTAATCTGAGCACTTCCTGTTGTGGCATCACTGTGTCTGACTTGATCATGCTAACTGTTAGCTTGTTAGCAGCTAACTGGGCTTGCTGAACCAAACGCATCCTGTCAGCACACGGGGTTGCCAGATAGCGTTCGCATTTCCTCCCATTTAAAACCACCATCACGAAAATGCCGTAACAGCATTTGCGGAATTGACCCCCAACCTGGCGCCCCGCAGAGTCCCACTGCCATTACATAATGAAGCCTGCGGCCGCAGCGGGACGTTGATGTGTGAATGTTCACATGTGTGGGTTTGATTTTCATCCTGTTTCTATCTGCAGACACACAGAGAGCCTTTAATCAGCGTCTAGTGCATTCAGTGGACCTTCTGTTCATGGAAACACTGACGTGATGATGAAGATAATGAACACAGTGGCTGTGGAACTGTAATCTTCATTGGTTGTGTTATAGCGCCACCTACAGAATAACACACAGTTAGAGAAGCAGTGCGTCGGTTATAGTTTATTACAGAATACTAAATGTATATATAATCTGATAAAACATACTGTACTTTATGTCATTACCTATAATACTTCAGATATGTATGTAGTATTCACTCAAGCTCTGCATACAAGGTCTAAAATGTAGTTGGGGCCACAGGTAGCAGTACTGCACTAAGAAGTATTTAAACCAGTGTTGAACTGGATGCTGTTGATAACATGAATGTTTAGTCCAGATGTGTTCTTTATGTGTCTAATAAATTTAGTTTGTGCAGAAATCCAACATGTTCAGTTTAATTCATGATCAGATTCATCAACCTGATTCCTGAACAGTTAGAGTCACAAATTGAACCTTCAGTCAGTGGAAATAAAAGAAATAATGTTGAATACACAGCAAAGAAATTCAACTTCTTAGAAAGAAAGAGTCTTTTATTCACATTTATTCTGAAACTGATTTTAACCTTTTATGTGCAGACAGCTGCGTCATTCAACACAATCGATCAGCGTTTATAATTAGATAATTAATAATTAATAAATGGATTAGTTTGGAAGTCTTTAACATGTAAGTGGGCCGAAGTAGCGACAGTATTTGAGTAAATCTACTCAGTTACTTTCCACCACTGTCCGCTAGCGGCGGACCTGCAGGTGGCGCCACTGAGGCCCAAAGCTCGTTAGCACCGGTTCTTTAATGACACGAAGAAGAAGCCGTTCGCTTCCTGACGGTTCCTCATCAGGTGAGTTTGTCACATTTATTAACGGAGAGTTTCTCCTGTTTTTCTGTCCCGGGTTAACGGAGCTGGCTCGGTGCTCCCCGCGGAGTTACCACGGGTCATTGCTGTTTGTTTATCGGGTGAGGAGCCGCTTTGTGGCCACCGGGGAGTCCAGAAGGTCAAGCTAATGCTAAAGTTAGCAGCTAGCTCGCTCATTGCTGTAGCTGTATGATACCGGTACCAGAGTGTTCCGTGTGGTTCGAGGTTCTGCAGGCTGTGTAGGAGGCGGCTTCGGAGTCTCGTTTAAAAAAAATAAAGAGTAAAATTAAGATAATCGGTGTTAGATCCGGTGTTTTGAAGAATTCAGGTATTTTCCACCACACTTCGTTTAAAATTTGCCCAATTTAGCGAATGTTCATTTATTATTAGAAAAAGAGAAGTTGTCAGGTCATGACTGAAGATCAGTCACTATTCCTCAGGATCTGCTTTTGGATTCTGGTTGTGTCCAATATCAAAAGTAGTTAAGGTTTTTGTGTTGTTGACTGTCCAACACATGACATCAAGGGAGCATTTAAAATTTGACCGTATAAATACTCTTATTTAATGCTGAGCTGTCATCTCCTGAGTGAAGGGGCTTAGGTTACATACTTGTTGGACCCAAACTTTAGAGTAGTTGAGTTTCTGGTACCGTGAGTTCAACACTGAAGAACACACAGGGACATCAGAGGTGGCTTCTTATCAGAAAGTGAAAGCTGCTCTTCAGAACCAGTTTTTCACATTTACCTTGTATTCAAACTATGTCTTGTACTAGCACCAACCCAACCTTTTGTCTCCAACTAAATGAAAACCATTCACAAAGGAAATGTCTCGCTGACTTCCATTTAAAAATCTCCCAATTTACCTTTTTTTTCTTGCTAAAACACATTTAGTTCTACTGAAGGTCAGAAATGATTTGACAGGAACTGTTTGTCGATGCTGTTTCAATCTAAATCACAAAAAACATTACAATAAACAAATCATACGTTTGTGGCTGTAACATGGCTATAAACTAAAACCTTATCACTGACTTTATAAAACCTTGTTGTTACAGCCCAGTGTTTATTTCCCGTCCTCTCTGACCTGACCATGGTGCTGAGGGAGGTCCCAGCTGAAAACATCACCCGTCCTCTAGGTAGGAACGAGGTGATCGGCCTCCTCTTCCGTCTCACCATATTTGGAGCCGTCACCTATTTCACCATCAAGTGGATGGTGGACGCCATCGATCCGACCCGGAAGCAGAAAGTGGAGGCTCAGAAACAGGTGAGACAGGTTTTGACAGAGCTTCACAGCTGCATCGGTTACTTTCAGTCACAGTATTAATCAGGCCTCAGGTAAAACACACAAACAGATGAAGATTTTGTTGTTTGATCATCAGCTGATGGAGTCTGAAAGCTCTGCAGCAGTCACTAAAAGGACTTGAGTTGTTTTTCACTTTGTGTTCCAGGCAGAGAAGTTGATGCGTCAGATCGGTGTTAAAAACGTGAAGCTGTCTGAATATGAAATGAGCATCGCAGCTCACCTGGTCGACCCGCTGAGCATGCAGGTAACATGAAACATCTTCAGAGTACAGAAGATGATGAAGAGAAGACCTTAAACAATATTTCTTCTCATCCTCATCCTCCATTTCCTGAACACTTAAATGTTTAAAGACTTTGATGATTTGTTGATTGATTAGTTTGGTCTTTGAAATGTTTATCAGGCTCCGAGGTGACGTCTTCAAATGTCTGGTTTTGTGTGAGCTCAAAAATATTTAGTTTGCTGTTCTATCACAATGAGACAAACTGAAAATCATTTACACTGACTGAACTGGAACATTTTAGTTTAATTAATGACACCAGTCATTATTCTGTTGGAATAACAGAATATGTTGGTGAAGGTTCTCAATCGTCCAGGTGAAGTTATCTGGAAGTTGAGTCATGACTGAAGAAGCTACTTGATGAGTAGCGAAACGTTTTAACCTAACAAGAAGGAAGTTGTCATGACTCAAGTTCCCAATAACAGAATAGTTAATTCTCAGTTGATCGACTAATGGATTCAGATTCTGCAGGAAACAAACACGTCAACATTTACAGTGACTCAGAAGAGGTGGGGAAAAAACTAAAGTTACTTCATACGACTGCTGTCGGTCTTAAGAGCTTCAGCAGGTCTAATAAACCTGTGTCTGCAGATCACCTGGAGAGACATCGCAGGTCTGGACGAGGTGATCACAGAGTTAAAGGAGACGGTGATCTTACCTGTTCAGAAGAGACACCTGTTCCAGGGATCGAGGCTGCTGCAGCCTCCTAAAGGTCAGAAATTCATGTTATTATATATTAATGATATTTTTATCATCGTAATAAAACCTGAAAGTGAGAGAGAAGAAAAGATTAAAGGAGGAGAAGAAAGAATCTATATTAAATGATTAGGTTCATTAGAGAGGAGAGGAGAGAAGGAAAGGGATAAGTGGGGATATTTCTTTCTAGAACAATGCTTGTTAGGAAAGAAGGAGGGAAGGAGAAAAGGAAGCTAAAAGGAAGGATGGAGTAAAAAAATAAGGGCGAAGCAGAAAGAGAAAGAAGAAACCGTGAAAGAGGGGAGGAGGGAATGAAGAAGAAGAAGTGAGAGAAGAATGAAGGAAGGAAAGGAAGCAGAGAAGGGAGGAAAGAGGGCAGAGAAGACGGACGGTGGTCAGGGAGGAAGGATGAATTAAAAGTAGAAGGACCCGAGGAAGGAGGAGGAAGGAGTGAAACGAGGAAGGAAAAGAGCAGAGAAGATGATGAGGGCTGAAAGATGGATGGGGTGACCAGAATAACCCCCATTCCGTTGTCATGGTAACAGGCGTGTTGCTCTACGGGCCCCCCGGCTGTGGAAAAACTCTGATCGCCAAGGCGACGGCCAAGGAGGCGGGGTTTCGCTTCATCAACCTGCAGCCGAGCACGTTGACGGACAAGTGGTATGGAGAGTCTCAGAAACTGGCCGCTGCCGTGTTCTCGCTGGCCGTGAAGCTGCAGCCGTCGATCATCTTCATCGACGAGATCGGTAAAATAAAAAATATTAATTATTAAAAAAATAAATTAATCAATTAATTAAATAGCTATTAAGTTAGAGCAGCAGTAATCAGATTACTCGTCCTGCTTTGTCAGACTCGTTCCTGAGAAGTCGATCCAGCTCTGACCACGAAGCCACAGCCATGATGAAAGCTCAGTTCATGAGTCTGTGGGACGGACTGGACACTGACCATCACTGCCAGGTGAGTCCCTCACCTGGAGACTCTGTAATCCACGTAGGGCAGGTTCCTCTGGGACTAGTTCCCGTTCTAATGTAGCTCCAGTGGAAACTTCAGGTCCTTTAAGGTTTAAAGAGCACTGACTGAAGTCTGTCTTTGTCAGGTGATCATAATGGGAGCCACCAACCGGCCTCAGGACCTGGACTCTGCTATCCTCAGGAGGATGCCCACCAGGTTCCACATCAACCAGCCTGTACGTATCAATCAAAGTAAAAAGATGTGATGTCACCGACTCAGACGTAAACACTGTTCATGTTCTGACTCCTGCAGAGCGTGAGGCAGAGAGAGCAGATCCTCAAACTGATCCTGGACAACGAGAACGTGAGTCCGCGACGACAAATGATCCTTGTCATGATTCTGAACCAGTGTCTAGATTTCAGCAGCGTGTGTGTCTGCGTACTCCAGATGTTGCCTAGAGTCCAGGCTGCCAGCTTTAATGTAAAGTACTGAATCCCACTGATCGTTGATCGGTTTCTGATCACGTCTCTGCAGGTGGACTCGTCCGTTGACCTCTTCGACGTCGCCAAAGAAACAGAAGGTTTCTCAGGAAGTGACCTCAGAGAGATGTGTCGTGACGCCGCGCTGCTCTGTGTCCGAGACTTCGTCCCCACTCAGAACGACAGGTAGCAGTGATTCTTCTTCTCTGACCACACTATTGAAAACCTGATGATGAAGACTGTTAATCCTACACACTGATCCACAGATCAGATATGAAGCAGATGTTGTACCACACAGGACTAACGAACCATTAGAACCAATTACAAAAATACATATAATCAAAGTCGTCATAGCAACCAAAGTATCGAGTGACTGAAAAGGGGCAGAAACAATAAAGGCCCCGACTCCACTAACTAATGAATGAACTTTAAACCTGCGTGAATCAACTTCAAAATGAAACAACAAACTAAAGAAAGCATCACTCACGTAACTCTGAGGATTTCACATTTTAGAGTTTTTATTTTAACGTCTATGGAGGAAGTACACCTCCTTTTAATCAGTTTTACATTTAGTCATTTAGCAGACGCTTTTATCCAAAGTGACTTACAAGTCAGTACAAGGTACAATGGTAGGCAGGGCAGCGTGAGGAGGTCTTGCCTAAGGACCCCTACTGGTGGTAGGTCACAGCTGGGATTTGAACCCCAGTCTCCCACATGGGAGGCGGTGATGTTACCACTACACTAACCAGCCGCTGTTTTAGCAGTTTTAGCTGCGACATGTTTCCAAAGTCATATTTATTATCCTTTATTAAGGAAAAGAGCAGAGAAGATGATGAGGACACTGAAAGTAACTTATTTATTGTTATTTTGTAATTTACCAAGTGGTTATGTTAGATTTCAGGATTTGTGACTTATAGACTGATGAATTAGTCTGGTCCTTTGTAAAACTCTGTCAACATCACAGAATTTAAATTTGCTTTCTCTTTCGGTCGACTTCCAAAAACCATAAACTTAGTTTCTGTGATATTTACAGACAATTTAACATCTAAAAAGTTTTTTTCAGTAGTACTCAAAAGTTCCTGTAAAGCAAATTTGTATCATCAGGAAAAATAAGAAATTTGACCAAAGCAGAAACATTAGAACTGTTAATATAAAGAATGAAGAGTTCCTCCACCGTTGAGCACTGTGCTGTTTTATTCTAATAACTTTCCAACAACTAGAGTTTGTTGTTGATCCTCAATCAGAACTCTCTTCATAACTCATCGTGTTATTTATTCCACCGTCGCCTTTATGCAGACGTAGAGGTTCTGTTTTTCTGTATGTATTTTTGAAGACTGAGGAAGAAGAGCTGTCCGTTTCTAAATGCCTCTCACTGCCTCTTCGTCTTCTGTCTTTCTGTCTCAGTCCTGTGGATGACTTCATTCGTCCCATCCAACAGTTTGACCTGCACAAGGCCATCGGTAAGATGAAGAAATCGAAATCTGCGGGCGGACACGGCGCCCTGCTGCACGCCGCTCTGGACTGAACAAAGACCCACTGATCATGTGACCTGAGCCCGTCCCCCCCCCTCGTTGGTCTCTGTATGTTTAAATGTGTTCAACATGTGCCACTGTTTGTTTTTATTTAAAATAAGTGTCAGACTCTAAATTAAAACACGGTGTCCGTCACGTGATGATCAGTTTCTGTTTCTGCTGCTGGTTCCTACAGTAAAGACGAAGACCAACTGGATCTGCTAGGACGAGGCGTTTGGTTCTTGGTGGTACTCTGTATTTCTCTTGTGTGTTGTTTTTTTCTGATGAAGCTGTCAATCATAAGAACTGACTCACATTTACAGTTTGATTTTCAACTCGACTTTACAGGATCTGGCAGAACTGGACCCTGGACCAGGCTGGAAATGTAGTTGAATAGATTTCTGTTCTTACAGTCAAACATACATTAGCTTCAGTCCTGCTGTTTAAATAAAGGCTGCGAGTGGATTTTCAAAGGTGAATAAGCTGTTCTATATAATTTTTTATTATTTAAGATAAAGACAAATGCAGAATATCACCAGCCTTTGTTTCCCTGTTATTAAGAAGGCAGAAACTGAAATGACATATAAACAATTTAAAGTGAAAACGTCCCTGTTTCAATCATCATTTAGTTTCCTTCACTTTAATCTAATGACTCAAATACTTCAATACCCATGAGGCTTTGCGGTTATTGCTGTGGAAACGCCACCATCTAAAACTGGTGAAGATGAAAAATCAAAAAATGAATGTGTTTTTGTTCGTGGTTCAGCTCAGTGGAGGTTTCGACAGAGGCTGTGGGAGAAGCAGCAAACGTTAATTCACTAAAATGAATCTTTTACTGAGTGAGTTTTATTTTTTACTTTTGTAACTCTGTTAAATTATGGAGCCGACAAACGTCAGAGCATATTATTTATTTTAGGTTGTTTCACACCTGGAGAGTCTGTAATGTTCTAATAAAACATTTTTCTGCCACTTGTAACAGTTGATACAGGAAATAATGTTGAAACCAACCCTCATTAAAACTCTATTATTTATTTATTCTCATTACTGCTGCTGGTTTTCGTTGAGCTACCCGCTGATACATTAACTGACCTGTAATCATTGTTCTTTAGCTTCTTTTGCTTGAAGTTAACTGAGCGTTGAAGGAGATGAATGTAGTCTTTAAAGTGCTCCTCCTGCAGTTTATTGATCCGACTTTCATAAAGTGTTTTTATTCTGATCCTCTTGATTATTTTCTGATGTTTCAGTGTGAACCAGAGGAGTTTCAGGAAGTTTCCAACGTTCATCGATGGCTAGTTTAAAAGAAAATGATTTTGTTTACTTCTTCTGACTTAAAGACAAAACATTCTGTTCTTTAACGGCAGCATCAGATTCAGTCTGTGTGAAGAAACGTTTCAAATCTAATGTAAAAACTAATAAAAGTTTAAAAAGTTTCTTCAAGTGATGAAAGTGATTTCACAGCAGGACTGAGAGGAAACGAAAAATAATCTTAAATGTATAACTGATCGATTAAACATTCATCAGTTTGTGGAGAAAAGTATTTATGTAGAAATGAATCAAATTAATTGAGCTGTAATAGAAGTAATTTATTACTGATGATCTGTAAACTAAATGCTCACAATCATCCACTCGTCAAATAAATGTGGTTTCAAGATTTATTAAAAAAAAATCAGTTTTTCTCGCATCCTGTTACATTAAAACACAAAAATCATGAAAATAAATACTTTAGTAAAGTTTTATTTCACTTGATAAATAAAAACATTTATTAAAGCTGAGAATTAAAAACATTTGGCATCTTCCAGGAATAAGAAATAAAAAGTTTCACCATCAACCTCAAAGAAAGAAAATAATCATAAGAATCTAAATCCAAAGTTTGAACTGATTTAAGCACAATAAGTATAATTTACCCTGAAGACACGAAAACAAAACCAGTTTCCATGATACCGACCCAACTTAGCTTCTGAAGGGGCTTTTATTGTGAAAATCCTTCAGAAGATGCTCAGTAAAAGGAATTAAATAAAATCAAAAAGCAGAAAATCGAGCAAACGACACCTGAAGAAATAAAGTGAATCATTGTTAAAGTGATTTATATTTATAAATGATTTTTGACTTTATGTTTAATTCATTTCACTTTGTTTAATTTATTTCACTTTATTTCATTTTAATTTATTTCACTTTATGTTTAATTTATTTCACTTTATGTTTAATTTATTTCACTTTATATTTAATTTATTTCACTTTATGTTTAATTTATTTCACTTTATGTTTAATTTATTTCACTTTATTTAAATTTATTTCACTTTATATTTAATTTATTTCACTTTATGTTTAATTCATTTCACTTTATTTCACTTTGTTTAATTTATTTCACTTTGTTTAATTTATTTCACTTTATGTTTTATTTATTTCACTTTATGTTTAATTTGTTTCACTTTATGTTTAATTTATTTCACTTTATTTCACTTTATGTTTAATTTATTTCACTTTGTTTAATTTATTTCACTTTATGTTTCATTTATTTCACTTTATGTTTTATTTATTTCACTTTATGTTTCATTTATTTCACTTTGTTTAATTTATTTCACTTTGTTTCATTTATTTCACTTTATGTTTCATTTATTTCACTTTATGTGTAATTTGTTTCACTTTGTTTAATTTATTTCACTTTATGTTTCATTTATTTCACTTTATGTTTCATTTATTTCACTTTATTTCACTTTATTTCACTTTATGTTTAATTTATTTCACTTTGTTTAATTTATTTCACTTTATGTTTCATTTATTTCACTTTATGTTTCATTTATTTCACTTTATTTCACTTTGTTTAATTTATTTCACTTTGTTTAATTTATTTCACTTTATGTTTCATTTATTTCACTTTATGTTTTATTTATTTCACTTTATGTTTCATTTATTTCACTTTGTTTAATTTATTTCACTTTGTTTAATTTATTTCACTTTATGTTTCATTTATTTCACTTTATTTCACTTTATGTTTAATTTATTTCACTTTGTTTAATTTATTTCACTTTGTTTAATTTATTTCACTTTGTTTAATTTATTTCACTTTATGTTTAATTTATTTCACTTTATGTTTAATTTATTTCACTTTATGTTTAATTTATTTCACTTTATGTTTCATTTATTTCACTTTGTTTAATTTATTTCACTTTGTTTCATTTATTTCACTTTATGTTTCATTTATTTCACTTTATTTCACTTTATGTGTAATTTGTTTCACTTTCTTTCATTTATTTCACTTTATGTTTCATTTGTTTCACTTTATGTTTCATTTTCCTGTTCCAGAGTCAGTGGAGACAAACGAGTAACAAACTTCACATGTCATTGAGTGGAACTCAGGAAGAACCTTTAAAATCTGTAACGTGTTCTAGACGTAAAGAGTCAAGTGGACTGAGCTGGTTCCGGTCACCACGGACCCACATGTGGATTCCAAAGCATTAGTGTCTCTGCCTGGTCGGGATTCGGTGATTTTACTAGTGTGTACTGGATCGGAGTCCTGAACCTGTTCGCTGTGGTCAGAGTTCGGTGTTGGGTCCTCGTCCTCCGGGCCCCCGCTCACACTCCCTGTGGAAGTTGCACCCGTCCAGCAGGTGGCGGTACGTGGCCCGGACGTCCCGGTACAGCGGGGCGTCCTCCTTCTCCAGGCCCGGGAATCGAACCGGAGACTCGTTGAGGAGCAGCTGCAGCCGTGGGCCTCGCTGGCAGTCGTACAGGACGAAGAGCAGGTTGGCAGCATACGGGACGATCCGGCTGGTCCGGAAAGTTCTACCTGCGAGACGCGACAGGAGACAAAGTCTGTTACTGGACCAGAACCGGTTTTACCCACAAGCTAAAGGAAACCTGTTAATGTCAAGACAGACCTGATCCACAATCAACCTCCAGAACACGTCTTCACGTCAAACTCCCATGATGCACTGCGACAGGAGCTCTTCCCATTTTAATATTCAAATTTTAATTTGTATTAATTCATTATTAATTTAATTATTATTATTTTATTAACCCAACACGGCGGCTCTGATTGGCTCTCGGGCTGGAGGCGGGGCTACACACCTTGCTGTGATTGGTAGTTGTTGGCAGTGGGCGGGTCCGGATCCTTGTAGAGTCCGAGCAGGGAGAGGAGGGGAAGCAGGGTCTCAGCGTGACCCACTAGGATGGAGGCCGGTTCTGGGGACGCCTCGGTGGACCTGAGGAGACAGAGACCCAGATACAGATCCAAAGTGAAACTCGGAGGTCTCACAGTACCAAGTCTGTCCAAACGGTCGCACAGAATCACAAACACAACCCAGAACCAGCAGAGGTCTCTGGACGGTACCGACCTGCGGGGGCGCCCGGCTTTGTCCAGCGTCCTGAAGACGTGATGGAAGAGGGGACAGCTGGACAGACCATTTATGGCGTGACCATGAGAGCGCTTCCAGTACTGCTTCAGGTCTGACTTGTACTCCAGGACCTGCAGACAGAACCAGACCAGTCGGTTCTGACCTACTGAGGCCAACACAAACCAGCTCTCACTGCATTTAAAGTTTAAATGAATATCAGCTCTGAGTCAGAACCAGAAACTAGATGAGTTTAATAAACACCTCCAGTCCAACGGTTACTTCACTAAGACTCACTGCTGACCCAGTTCTGACTTCAGACCTGCGGTGCCGGTACCTTGGCGTCGCTCTCGTCGAACAGGAAACACCAGGGAGAGTGAAGAGATTTGATGGACAGTTCGTAGGAGCACAAGAAGAACGCTGCTTCCACCAGATCTGCAGGAGACAGAGGGACAGACTCTTACAACCTGGTTCAGCAGAACCAGAACCAGGACAGAAGACTATGAAGGTCTGCAGGAGACAGATGAACAGACTCTTTAAACCTGGTTCAGCAGAACCAGAACCAGGACAGAAGCTGAAATAAGACTATGAAGGTCTGGGAGAAAAAATGTGAGGTTTCAAATATGAACCTCGATAAAACAGTGACGTCACACGACTTCAGCTAAACCCGAGTCCGAGCCGGGTTTTCGTGAAACCAGAGACCTTGTGTTCGGGTTCGGGACAGGTGAAGTGTCTGACCTGGTGTGAGGCGGTGCTGAGGAAGGTCCAGCCTCTCGGCCATCCTCCTCCTCACTCCCTCCATCTCCTCCCCACGTTTGAACGCGTCCACCTCCATCAGCGCCGAGCGGTTCTTCTCCACCCCCTCCACGTAACCACGGCAACGTTCGAAGAACCGCATCAGCTCGTCGTCCACCTCGTGGCGGTACTCCACCTCTGCAGAGACACAACAGGTACTGAACAGAACTGGACCGGACCGTCCAGGTAAGTTCACCACAGACACACAGAGTCTACGTGGACCTTCAAGTCCCAGGAGACAGAACTCAGAACTGTGAAGGGATCAGATCGGGTCTCTGTTCTGCAGGGGAACCACACCTTCAGTACCGTCCACAGTCTCACCGTGGTGTCCCCAGTGCTGCTGCAGACCCTCCTGAAAAGCCTCCACGCTACTCACGCAGCGATGTTTGGAGCTGGTCAGGAACCGGATCCTCCCGCTCCTCCGGTTCTGGTCCGACAGCAGAGACGGGAACAGGACGGCCAGGCGCCGCGCCAGCTGACGGAGGTCGTCTCTGCCTTTCGAGACCAGCTGACCTGAGGACGACAGAGTGTTAGTTTATCAAGTGGTCCTCAAAAACCTGTATCAGAACCTGGAGCAGTTTCGGTTCTATAGATGTATTGAAACACTTCAGAGTTCAGTTCTACACAGGCAGGTTCTGATCCGGTCCTGGGTTCTACAGAGAGGTGTCAGTTCAGTCCACACGTGGTCTGGTTCTGGACTCATCTGGAAGGAGCTCTAATGACATTTGATTAATCTTAAGGATCGGTTGTGGTCTCGGACCCAGATCTGCTTCACAGACCCGGTTTGTGTCGGTTTTGGTCGTTGTGTTACTGGGTTTTCTCTCGGGTTCCTCACCGTCCATGTCCTCCGTGTACCACATGTCCCAGCGGCTCCGGACCTCCCGCAGCCAGCCCTCGGAGCCCTCGGAGCCTCTGGAAGCTTCCCTCCGGACCAGCTCGCTCAGTTTCTGGATCCTGCGGATGTTCTTGACGGTCGGGTACCGGCTGCCGTGCCTGACGACCGCGGTCAGGTGGACCGGGGAGCACCGCTCGGTGGGCGGAGGCTTTAGGACGGAGGTGTTGACGGATAGTCCGTCCCGCAGCAGGTGCGGGTTCACATCCTCGTACCGGGTCTTGGTCCCGAAGTAAGTAGCGATGTGCGGGATTTCTGGAACCGACAGGAAGGAGCAGGACAGACGGGTCAGGGTCAGGCTGAGAGCCGCCACCAGGAAGCTGTTTGTGGGCAGAGAAACCGGGAACATGTCGCCGGGAGTCAGGAAAGTCCAGAATCCAGGTTCACATCCGCCGCCTGTGTTCCCGCTGTTGATGTTCCGGGTTCAACCACGAGCTGCGGTGGGTCAACAAGAAGGTTCCGGGAGTTTTTAAAGCGACGGACAAAACTAGTAAACTTAAAATGAATCAACAGGATTATTAAACAGTCAATGAGTCGATTACTGTGAAAATAATGTTTTTATAAAAACAGGAAAACTTTATTTATTTGTCTTCAACAACATCCGCTAAACAAACAGAACAGCTTCCGGTTGTGGACACCAAAATAAAAGCTGTCGGTGAAGACTCACCTGTCGTCCAGGTGAAGGTGAGTCCTGGTATCTGGACTTTCTTCTAGTTCAGTCTGAAGACAGTTGGTTAGAGACACTAATGTATCCTCCAGGTTTGGTTTCACTCCCACCCCGGACTGAACAGACTCTTCAGGTGAAACAATGGACATGAAGGATGTGATAGTCACACCTCTGTCAACCTAAAGTGGGTCGTTAGGTGTCCGACCTGGTGCAGGTGAGAACTGGTCCTGATCTTTCTGGAATGGATGAAGGGGCAGCATGATAAATAGGAGACAGATAAGAGGACAGGTCACTGAACGTCACTGTCCTCTAGTGTCCAGTGTGTTAACGAGAGGGATTATAGACCAGAATGAGACCTGCTGCTGAAAACTGGGGTCAACCTTTCTGCTGGTTCAGCAGCTGTTTGACAAACTGTTCAGCTCTCCAACAGTTAATAAGCTCTGTGCTCCATGCCAGTAGAATCCAGGAGATCAAGTAGAATCCAGGAGAATCAAGTAGAATCCAGGAAAATCCAGGAGAATCAAGTAGAATCCAGGAGAATCCAGTAGAACTTTTATTATATGTTATTAAGATTAACACATGAATAATCAGACTCTTATTTTATGTTCTCATTAAGAAATGAGTGACTTCACTAAATGTTTACTGTTAATTAATTATTTGTCCACTTATCGTCAAACGTCTGACGTAGTTTTCTTTCCTATAAATTACTGCATGTGTTCTAAGTATTAATTTACTATAAGCAGTTGTTAATTCTTGTAAATATCATGTTAAATTTATAATAAATTGTTGACATTTTGGTCAGATCCATTAACCAAGCTGACCTTAAACCACGAGGACGACACTGGTCAACAGAAGTTTACATGTAAGATATGAGTCAGTGAAGTTACCGTTAGGTACTGTTAACACTGCAGCAAATTGAAAACGATGAATAAACACAAAACATCGTCAGTGTCTGTTGTTAAAAAGTAATCAGTTCGGTTTTATTCCTGTTTTTTGTTGAAACTGTTGCAGAGAAACAGGAGGCTGTAGGTCATCTGCGATTTAGAGCAACTACAGTCTGTGTGGTTACAGTAGGTTCAGAGCGTGTTTACAGTGACATGCAGTCCATCACACATCAGTATTTGTAGCAGCATCAGGTGAAAACTCTTCTGAACTGATGTTTCATGAATTTCTCCACTAACCACTTTCTTTCCACTAACATATCTGTGGTCAGGTCCAATGAAGAAAGGGTCTACCTGTAGGTGTTACAGGTGGTGCTGAGTGTGTCTGTGTCACATATATATTAATACATTTACATACAGTACTTGTTAAAACCGCCAATGATATCATTAACCTTCTGCAGGATTCAGAAGCAAAGCTGCTGCCTGATGGACTGGCTAGTCCAGATTGTGTACCAGAAGTCCTCAGGTCAGGATCTAACCGTTTGTAGAAGTGAATCCACTGAAGATTTTATCTTGTTAAGTCTCATATATGCTTTGAAAAAATGGGAATGATTCAGTTTTCTTATAAAGTGAGTGGATTGAACAGAAATTAAAGGAGTGGCTGATGTACATATAGAGTCAGATACAGTTATTCCGCGACATTAATATCACCCAGTCCGAATGAAGATTAGTTTATTGGTTTAATGTTTGTGTCGTCCACTCTGATCTTTGCTAACAGTGTTAATCTGCTGCCCACGAGACATGTTGCAGAAATTTCCCTTCACTGCTCCTTCTGTCTCCATCTTTTTCCATCACTGATGTGTTTTCCCATTAAAGGAAACTTTAACATGAACTATATTGTTTTTCATATTATTTTAAGCCACAGGTGCTGTTGTTAATTAACTTGTTCATAGTTTCAACCTGACATATTGACCTCAGTTCTTCACCTGAGGACTAAGCGGAGTCAAACTGCTGTCTGCTGGACTGTAGGCTCCACACTGGAGTCTGGACACTCTGAGGTACAGACAGAGGGACTGACAACAGCAGCTCTCACACCGTTTCTCTGACAAACTGAGGAACTCACGTTCTTGTTGGTGGATATGAGTGAAGTTGATTCTGACTTGTCTGTGAACTAAATAATTGTAAGTAGACAGTAAGAGTCCGTCTTTGTGTCGTCCAGCCAGTAGACATTCAGTAAAATTTCCGTCAGTAATTAAATCAGTATTGTATAAAATATTAATGTGTCTCGTTCTCTCCTTCAGATCCACAGTGAACAGAAACCTTAAACATATTTGGTCAGTCTAATCCTGCTCACCCACACAGATATGACTTCTGTCCTCAGCTGCTGTGTACTGGTCTGACTGGTCACTGTTACTGGGAGGGAGCTACAGAGGAATCTAAGGAAAAGGAGACAATCTTGACTTGTGTTCAGATGAATCAATCATTTCTGGAGTCTGAGGTGTTCTAAACATGGTTGCTCTGTACTCACATTTACCTCCACTGATTTTGAATTAAATAGAAAAGAGAACAGAACAGATCAGATTTTATTTCACTGTGGTTCTTCCATTATTTGGTAGAATGATGTTTTTTACATTTGTTCAGAACAGAAACAGAAGTTCCTCTGCTGCTGTGAAAATGTGTTAAGTGAGGTTCTGTTTGTCACAGACAGCTCAGAGGAAATGCTGACACATCAGTAAGTCAACTGAGTAAAGGGGTCAAATGTCAACTCTGGTAGTTTTGAATTCATACATCATCTGTTTCCTGTCATTTACTACATGTTTCTTCTTCTTTTACCATGTTTTCAGACTCATATCAGCAGTTTGATCGTCTGATTTCAGCAGAATCTCACAATGAAAGTGAGTTTGTCCAAAATGGGACTCTGTGAAGTTGCTTCTGCAGAGAACAACACATCAGTCTCTTTTCCTTGTGCCATGTGAGTTTTACTCTGGTAGATTTACCTCTTCTCTGTTCCAGACGGTACCAGTCCTCTTCCTCCTGCTGGCTCCACATTTTAACATTTTAACCCAATCTGACACAACAGAACCATCTCAAATCTAACTGCTAACGCATTTTATGGAGCCTGTTGGTTTTTCTACAAGTCACCGTGAAACGCTCCGCTGTTAACTTCCAGACTTGGGATCAGCTAAAGTAGAATATTCAAATATTATTGTACTTAACAAACCCAAATACAATTAGATCATTTCAATCCTATTCAATTCAATTAGATGCTCACCTGTGTGAACTCACCTGTTGGAGCTGAAGAGACTTCGTGTCTTCACCCTCAGAGGGAACAGTCTGTCCAACTCTCACAGCTTCACCTCGTCTATTTACAGAGACACAGAGTCACAGCAGGGTGAACATTATGAAAAACCTCAAAGATGCAAACTCACACAGATTTTACTCAGAATCAGCAGAAACCAGTTTTACTTATGTTTGCTCCACCCTGTGACCTTCTGTAGGAGTTCATCTCAGACTCTGGACTTGATCCTGATGAGGTTCCTGTTCACACGCAGTTCTTTAAATTCACTGGAACATTAAATCATTTTTTCTTTCTGTATAACAAGTTGTATAAAAAACAACAACAACAACAAGAAAAAGAGTCTCATGTCTCCAAAAAGCACGTTTCCTCTGCTCATAGAAAAGATGCAGGTGAAGGAAACATGGATGCAATTAAGGGAACTGGGATCCAGGGTAAACCAAACATGGTCAGGACAGGAAGTCAGGTGGAGACTGTAACAAGGTCTGAACTCCTACAGTGTCCGACTGAGGTGGGACAGATGCCAGTGGTAGGTTCTTGTATGTTTTGTCCACATACAGAACCCCCGCTGAAGCTGTGGTGTTTGTTCCCCGAGCCTCTGGTCCAAACTGTCTCCACGAGAGGACACTCAGAACGGACACCTCCCATCGATGCCTGTACGGTAGGATCAATGGACATTAACAGGGAACGGTGGTTGGTGAGAGTAGGTGAGAGCATATGCTGAGTATCTTTATCTGGATTCAGCAAATCATCTCTCTGTTGAAGAAGAAGTTATATTTTACTTATCATGGAACCTTCTTTGCTCTGATTTAATGTCTCAGGGGGACATGTTTTCAGCCTAGAGATACCTTTGACCACGGAGAGGTAGAGTGTGAGACAACACAGCGTCGGGTGTGTCTGACTGTGACCATGAAGAAAGACAGAGTTCATTAGCTGAACCCTCTCCTGAGATTGATGCGCTGTATAACTCAGTCCTGTCTTCTGTTGAGTTCAATGACAGAAACTTGGTGTCAGAAGTTGGATCAGGCTCGATGTCGGACAGGTGGACAATAGTGGACCTCCCTGTGGGTTGAGAAGCTGTCCTCTGATGTAGACCCCTCGCAGACCTTCTTCCAACAGAACAGCCAGGGAAAGATAAATGGTGAGTTCTGTACAAAGCAGCAAAAGAAGGAGAATTTCACTCTGTAGGAGTCAGTATGTTGACCGACACGCCCAACGTACAGGTTGGTACAGCACTGAACTATTGTTTAACCACTTTGTGCCAGTGGGAGGTGTGCAACAGGTGTCTGCAGGAGGCACTTTCATAGAGATAAGAAGGTTTGGCGCCTTAGTATGAGTGTTGTACTGATAAGTATAGTGTGCTATAAGTAACATTTGGTGCCAGTGAAACTTTATACTAGAAAATTAACGATTTTACTGTGCACACATCAATAGTAGCTACAAATAATACACACACACACACACACACACACACACACACACACACACACACACCTCTGCATATGGTGACGAGCTTTGTCATAAATGTGTCTCCTGGTGAATATTGTCATGTTTCAGAGTCCAGTAAACCACTTTTCAGTTTTATTATTCATGTTTTATGTTTTCTTTCTCGTCTGTTGTCGAAGAACCAGAAACGTCCCAGTTCATTACAAAACACATCTTTTGACTCAATTTGTCTTTATTTAAAGCACAAAACACAATTATATTGTCAAAGAACCAAACTAAATCATGTGATTGTGAGTAAAGATTACTTTAGCCTGGTACCAGAATGTTAGTCTGAGTTAGTTAAACCAACCCTGATGTTGGATGAACCCTCCCTCTCCTGTGATTTAAGACTCCTGCTCTCCCTCTCTGGAAGTCACATGTGGATCACCTCAAACACCCGGCTTTAGACGACTCATGGATTCGAACTGGACCTTTCAGACCTCGACCTGGATCATGGACATTGAACCCCTTGTTTTAGGAAGTTTTTGCCTGCAGAATTTGCAGTGATTTTGTTTTTTTGTGACCACTGTCTTTTTGTCAATTTTACCTTTTGACGAGTTCTCTTTTTGTTCCACTTTTATTACTTTATTTCGTCCTAAATGTTGCTGCTCGTTATTGTCGACTTCCACCATGTCACTCCTAGAGACTTCAATACACAGAGTTCCTTGCTCCTTCCTTCTCCTACGTAGAGTAGTTTGCCCAACCACCATTGTCCAATTAAGTCCTAGATATTCAGATAATCAGTGCTCACTTATTGATGTCTCCATCAGATCTATGTTGCTGATCTACTCAGCCGGTTCCTGTCCAACATCCTATATTCTCTCTTTGTACAACAAACCTTTATTTACCACAAGTGGTGTCTGGCAATTGAATTGGATCAATGCACATTCCTTACAGATCTTCCATCAACTGAACTGTGGTACTGGAACAGTAAAGTCAGACTTGGAACGATGTTAGGAAGAAAAACTACTTGGAACTATTGAAGGGACAAGTTTTCATAACCCCAATGGATTTTACACCCTTGAACAATGGTTGTGCTCAGAATCTGTTTTGATGATTTAAGATATGTCAAAATGTTAAACTGCTGCAGAACTGATTTCATTAAGAGAATCAGACAGTGAAGACAAAGTGAAGACATCAGATCACATCAGTTGATGCTCAGTTTCTCATTTATTGTCAGTAAACAGCAGATAATGATTCACATCAGACTTTCAAACCTCCACCAAACAGGAAGGAACCAGTTAGTTGGACTTTAAAGCTGAGTCTGTGTTTATTAGCAGCAGCAGAATCCAGACAACAGGGACATGTGGTGGTGGAACGGGTTCATTTCAGCACAGTTAAGCTGTTGTTTGCTCTGATAAAGTCAGCTCCACCCGTCCTTTGGTTCTTCATCACTTCACTCATTCATTGGATGTTTCTGATGGAAACTGCTCTGGATTTGTTCCTCTCTATCCTCCACTAAGTTCCCACCTGTCCATCATTCTCTGCACCAGCAGCTGCTCACACAAAGTCAACACCTGACTTCAGCTCCGATGGAAAAGATTCTGTCAACTACTGATTCATTTAGAAGATTATATTGAAGCAAATACAGGAATTATCATCTGATCAGACTGTTTTATTCTACAGATTCTGGGAGATTATAGGATAGATGAGAGAGAAAGAGGAAAAAATCAACATCAGATCTTCTGCTGTCTGTTTGTCCTGGACATTTACTGCACAGGACGGATCTTCATGCTGATGCTCTTCAGGGAGTATTCATGACCCCTCCACTGGTTCCAAGAGACCCCAACAGCATATACAGTACCATCAGGCCCCCAGCGATAAACCCCGTTAGGGTTTGTATGGTGACAGTCTTTGTACCAGAACGCCCCCAGGAATGATCTGGCACAGTTGTTGGGCCAAGAGTCCTGGTCTTTGTCGAAGGTGGAGAACTTCTGTCCATTGTGATTAGTCATGGCGTCTCCTACAGAAAAACAAATGTTTAATCACAACATTAGTACTAATGATACTACATCAAGTAGGACTACTGGTTGGTTTCTCCAGTCTACAGCTCAGAGCGTCTTCACTGGACCACAGACACTGTTTTGTTCATCTTGTGTTGGAGTCCGGTCTTTGAGGTGGACGAGTCTCTGTCTCAGTGTGTTGGTGGCTTTGAAGTAGACAGGTGTGCTGTGTTTTCTAAAAATCATTTTCAGCTTCTCAAACACACAAGTCATGGAATGACCAGGTTCTTCTGTTGGTCCTGGGTCTAGGACTGTTCCGTTGTACTGCTGGATCAGGGCGCTGCCTTCTTAAAGGCCTCTTAGGGTATCCATGGATTTCATGGTGTTCAACTCCTGGTTTCTTTTTTGGTTTCTGCTTCGTGATTTAGTCATGAGGACTCTTGCTCGTGATGAAGTGGTGAGACACAAACAACAGATACTAGAACATGACAATTTAAACCCAAGTTCCGATTTTCCCAGATCTCTACAAAGGAAGCAGTGTTAGCAGAACTGCGGTAGCTGTAGAGTCACTACACCCTCTTCTAGGGGATATACACAGCACAATCAAGAAGACAAAGTCCTTATCCGCATATAGTCACAAGGTTGTAGAAGTTTTATAAACGTGTCTTGAGGTGAAGGATGTGAAAACACAAAGACGTCTGCTGATAACTCACCTGCTCCTCCATCACTGAATCCAGACACCTGCAGTTTGTATCCATCACACTCTCCACTGATGGAGAACGAGGAGTAACGAGCAACCACTTTTTTTCCATCAAAGTCCTGCATGTCGACCAACAGCTCGTACTTTCTCTGGTTTGTCAGGTAGTAGATGTTGTCCAGACCTGAACACACACAGTAAATTGTGTAGTTTGAAGAGTGGAGTTTCTACAGTGCTTCATGTTTAAATTCTGTTTTTTGCAGACCAGCTAAACTATAACAAGACAGAAGACTTTGAATGGGTAGCTAATCCCTTGGGTTCTCTGTCATCAAATATTCATGCAACATCTTGAGGTTATGTTTGATCTAAAATTAGGATTTGAGAACCAACTGATTTCTACAGAAATACTAACTAAATTAAACATTTTCCTTTTTTGAATAATCTGGAAACCATCACTCCAGTTCTTATTTCTTAAAGCTATGTTGTGTCTGTCAGTGTGTTTTGTCACGTCTGCAGCTGATGTAAAACGCTGCTGAACAAAGAAAAGAGATTAGAGAGCATTACCTCTGTCCTGATGTCACTTTATTAGCTTCAAGTTAAAAACAAGCAATCAAAGACTCATCTTCTAGAAATATTTTTCCTACAAACAGAAACCATATCTATCTGTTTTCACTCTTTGGGTGCTCCTGACTTTCGGCGTGCTCCTTCATACCTGTCTGATCTCCTGGACTCTTCGCTCTCTGAATGCAGGGCTAGTGTTTGTCTCCAGACTTAAAAAGAAGTCAGCAGGCTGTCAGGTCTTTTCCTACCACGACCCACTACTTTGGAATAACCCGCCTGCTGACATCATACAGTCCCACTCTGTCTAGATTTTAAATCTAAATTTAAATGCATTTCTACGCCCTAACATTCAATTAGTGGCAGGGATTCGTACATGTTACCAGACCTTGGTTGGTAGATGGGTTTCAGTCTCAAAGAACCATTAAACCCAGTATTTCAGTGTAGCCCATCTCTCTTTTCTCTAGGTCCTCATCATGGGAGGAGGCTGAATGTTCCAGGTCCCATTGGCTGGTTACACCTGGAAGCTGCTGCTCTCCCTGATAGTGCCCCATCCTCTTCTATCTCCTCTTTCCACTCACGCCAACCGGTCGAGGTAGATGACCACCCACCCTGATTCTAGTTCTGCTGGAGGTTTCTTCCTCTAAAGGGAGTTTTTCCTCTCCAATGTCTCCTGGTGCTTGTTCAAGGGGAATTGTTGGGTTCTATGATTTATAAGATTCTCACCTTATTTTGTGAAGTACCTTGAGATTATTCTGTTATGATTCTGTGCTACATAAATACATTTCAGTTGAATTGAATGTTATTTGTATTTTACCAGTTTCTACTTTGATTTTACTTTGTGAGATTTTATTTGCTTATTGAGTTTTAGGTGTTATTGCAGAAGCTTTTAAAATTATTCAGCACTTTGATCAATCTTGGTTGTTTCTAAATGTGCTATATAAATTAAGTTAATTTAAATTTCACATAATCCCTCTGGTTTCAGGTCTCACCGAGCCAGTACTCTCCAGCAGGGTCACCGAACCCAAACTTGTAGTAATTCCAGGGTCTGTAGAAGTTCACTGTACCGTCCATCCTCCTTTGGAACACCTGGGGACAGGTTGTTGTTTCCAGACAACAAGGTGATGATTTATTGTGACAGTCCAACAGGAAGTGTTCTTACTGATGTTCAGTTCAAATACTCACCGTCCATCCTCCTCCTGATGAGTCCATGTCACAGTACACCTACACACACACACATTTATTATTTACTACGAACAGCTGATGGTAAAACTATGACTTGTACAGTATCTGTAACTGTTCTTCTGTCAGAGACAAACTCATCTTTTAAATAAAAACCTGTCTCCCAGACAGGACGGAGTTTACCTGGACAGCTGATATTTCTCCAAGAGGATAGATGGTGTACACTCCACTGGGTGAGCTCTTGTCTCGTTGACGGATGTCGCTGCAGTCCACTGGTCTGTAGAGCTCTGAGCAGCTGGTCAACAGTGGAGCCAGCAGGAGGAAGAGGACTGGTACCGTCTGGAACAGAGAAGAGGTAAATCTACCAGAGTAAAACTCACATGGCACAAGGAAAAGAGACTATTGTGCTGTTCTCTGCAGAAAGCAACTTCACAGAGTCCCATTTTGGACAAACTCACTTTCATTGTGAGATTCTGCTGAAATCAGACGATCAAACTGCTGATATGAGTCTGAAAACATGGTAAAAGAAGAAGAAACATGTAGTAGATGACAGGAAACAGATGATGTATGAATTCAAAACTACCAGAGTTGACATTTGACCCATTTACTCAGTTGACTTACTGATGTGTCAGCATTTCCTCTGAGCTGTCTGTGACAAACAGAACCTCACTTAACACATTTTCACAGCAGCAGAGGAACTTCTGTTTCTGTTCTGAACAAATGTAAAAAACATTCTACCAAATAATGGAAGAACCACAGAGAAATAAAATCTGATCTGTTCAGTGCAGCAGCAGTGAAACATTTAATTTAGATGTTGTTCATTCACACCAGACACAGTGCTGCAACAAATAGTCTCCAATGTGTCTAAAACCTTTATCTGATGCAGATTAAAGTGAGTCTCCAAACACACATATCCATCAAAATTCAAACACGTCACTGTACTCTAGTAGAATAGGAACCAGCTCAAACAGCTCAGCTTCATCTGCGAGAGCTGACTTATCAAACACATACTGTTCATTAAGCTTTGCAATGACAAGTTTCTATAGCCTCTTCTTTGCATTCAGTGACATCATTTAATAGTTTGCAGTAAAAATCTAATCTGCTTCTCAGCCATCTGTCCAATTTGACCTCAGTTGGATTAGTAGTGAGATTCTCTTTTTTAAACTCCACTGATGAAAAAGCAGCCGAACAGGCAAAGACAGAAGATATCCACCAAAATGAACAGAGAAAAACTGGGAGAGCTCTAAAATGGTGTTACACCTCTGTTCAAGGGCAAAACTGGACAAAACATGAGGCTTCCAAAGTCTCCTTTCCTGCTCCAAGAAAAGTCGGCAGCACATGTGAACACAAAGTCCAAGGTAGCATTGACTTAACTCTGGAGGTGAGCATGATCCAAAATACAAACTAGAGGAACTGATACAAACCCAAACTTACCGAAGCCAAACTAAACCAAAACTAGAGACAGGTTCTCTAAACCAACCTCCAGGACAAAAAACAGGTCAGAACACAGCAGGACACAAACGAGCTTCTCAAACAAAATGCTGGTTTAGTCGTGAGTATAGAAGACAGGGGGTCCAGCTTGTCCAATCACACAGCAATTTATAGAGTGGGACATTCAAGGGCACCACCTGTTGCTCCACCCATACCCAGCACTAAATCAAGAGGAAGAGAGAAAGACAAATGTCAAATACAGAGACGGATGTCAAACTCCGTTTAATAATGACATTAATAAGGCTAATATTGACCCAGGATCAGGATCATAACAATGGAAACTTATGATCCTCACTGAGGAGCTTCACAAACAAAATGCTGTTTTAGTTGTGAGTGGCAAAGGTGGAGTATTAAAGACAGAGGTTCCCGCTTGTTCAGTCATGCAGCAAATAATTAGAATTAATCTGATGCTCCACCCATTCACACAAACACTAAATCAGGGGAGGAGAGAAAGATGGATGTCAAACTCTGTTTAATAATGACATTATTAAAACTAACATTCCCAAAACAAAGCATTCAGCAATCTTTCTGAAAGAAGGTGTGGTAACACACCTCATATTAGACTACAAAGAAGGAAAACTTGCAGGTCAACTGAGACCCAAACAATGGCAGACCTCCCCCCCCGTGTCAAGCCCTCTCCACCGGCTTGTAAAGAGTGAAAGAGATATGGCCTAACCTTCTCCTGTTTATCCTTAACGGTGGTTCATATAGAAATGTTGGGAGATCCGACAACAGATGCTTTCTTAAATGCGCTGCACTGTTTCATGACTATCCATGGAACTGTGAGACAAATTAGATCTGAACAAGGGAACTACCAGAAATGGACACAGACAGATTAACTGCTTACTTGGCAGAAAATCAATTAGATTTTACTACGAACGCACCTGATTCTAGTCACATCGGTTAGGAGCGTCGTGAGCTGGGCCCTCTCTCAGAGTGCTAGAAGATTGTAACTTGTAAGTCGCTTTGGATAAAAGCGTCTGCTAAATGACTAAATGACTAAATGTAAAAATGTAAAAATGTAAAATGTAAGATTGGAAGATGCTTCCTTGAGAACATTCTTATATATATATATATATATATGTATGTGTATGTGTATATATACAGTATGTATGTATATGTATGTATGTATATATGTATATATATGTATATATATATATATATGCGTGTGTATGTATATATATATATATATATATATATATATATATATATATATATATATATATATATATATATATGCATATAAATGTGTATATGTATGTATATATGTATATGTATATATATTTATATATATGTATATATATGTATATATGTATATATGTATGTATGTATGTATGTATATGTATATGTATATGTATATGTATATATGTATATATGTATATATGTATATATGTATATATATATGTACATGTAGAAGGCAACCAGCAGCCCTCTATTCAGGTTGACCCTCCTGAGGATCCTCAGGAAGTGAAGACGCTGTTGGGCCTTTTTCATAACCTCTGCGGTGTTTGAGCACCATTGGAGGTCTTCATCAATGTGCACACCAAGGTACTTGAAGCTTGGCACCCTCTTCACACACTCCCCATTGATAAGGATGGACTGCAGATCTGACTTCTTCCTCCTGAAGTCCACGATCACTTCTTTTGTTTTTAAGGTGTTTAGGACCACGTTGTTGTCTTCACACCACCCCACCAGCCTCTGGATCTCATCCCTGTATGCTGTCTCATCACCGCCAGAGATAAGCCCCACCACAGTTGTGTCATCGGCAAACTTAATGACTACATTGTCTGGGTGTGTGCTGACACAGTCATACGTGTACAGGGTGTACAGCAGAGGACTCAGCACACAGCCTTGTGGGGAACCGGTGTTTAAACTCAGGGCTGTGGAGAGATGAGGACCCACTCTGACTCTCCGTACTCTGTCAGAGAGAAAGTCTCTGATCCAACAGCAAGTGGAGGGAGGAAGTCCAACGTCCAACAATTCTGCTGACAGTCTGTCCGGTACAATTGTGTTAAATGCAGAGCTAAAGTCGACGAAGAGCAGCCTAGGATAACACCCTTGTGTTTCCAGGTGGGAAATGGTGGTGTGGAGCGCTGTGACGACGGCGTCCTCTGTCGATCTGTTAGCTCTGTATGCAAACTGTAGTGGGTCGAGTGTGGGTGGGAGGTAGGACATGATGTGACGTCGGACCAGTTTCTCAAAACACTTCATTATGACAGGTGTCAGAGCTACTGGTCGGTAGTCATTAAGGCTGCTGATGGAGGTGTTTTTTTGGCAGCGGGACAATTGTGGCTGACTTGGCATGGTGGGATGTAGGACTGAGACAGTGATGAGTTGAAAATGTTGGTGAAGACCCCAGCCAGCTGGTTTGCGCACTCCCTGAGGACCTTCCCAGCCACACCGTCCGGTCCCGCAGCCTTTCTGGGGTTCACTGCCCTCAGCATACACCTCACTTCATACTCCTGCACTTTGTTTGAGCTTCAGCTGTCCCAGGTCCTTCCACCTCGAAGCGCGCAAAGAAGTGGTTTAACTCCGCTGCGAGCACAACATCACCCACAGCCGTCATGGTGTTGCAGGACTTGTGCTTGGTTAGGTGCTGGACCCCCTGCCACACCTGTCGTGTTGTTGTCTCAGAAGTGGTCCTCAATGTTGTTCCCAGAGCCTCTGGTCTAAACTGTCTATTCTCCACTCTACACTCAGACTGGAAATTGGGAATCTGTAGGGAACAGCGGCAGCTGTCTGACATCAAGTCCTGTGACGTTATGGTGAGGACAGGTGGACCTCTGGGTTAGTGAGAGTAGATGGCAGCATATACAGAATCTGTTTATCCTGATTTACCACTTTACATATAACTTTCAGGAGTTCTGTTTCAGACTTCAGTACACAACTTTACTGTCTTCTTTTAATTTTTTCACGTGCTTTTTTCCCCGTCCATGTTGTTGAAGAACCAGAATAATGCAGACTAAGTACTTCTCTCTTGGTCAAGATTAAAACCACCGGAGGACAGATTGGGTTTGTGACTCTTGTGATCTCACTAACACAAAATGAAGAAGCTCAATCCTCAACATGTTTTCTAAGAACCATTAAATCATGGGAATGTGATTTAACAGAATTATTTTAGCCTAATTCCAGCACGTTAGTCTGAATTAGTTAAACCAACCCTGATGTTGTCATGATCCTGGTTCCTGTACTTCCTGTCCCTGACTCTTATTTTGGTATGCTTCCTGTTCTCCTCCTAGTCCATTGTATCCAGCTTAATATAATCATCCTACCTCCCCTCTTCTTCCCTTTACGAACCCTCCCTCTCCTGTGGTTTTAGACTCCTGCTCTCCCTCTCTGGAAGTCACATGTGGATCACCTCAAACACCCGGCTTTAGACGACTCATGGATTCGAACTGGACCTTTCAGACCTCGACCTGGATCATGGACATTGAACCCCCTGTTTTAGGAAGTTTTTGCCTGCAGAATTTGCAGTGATTTTGTTTTTTTGTTTTTTTTTTGTGACCACTGTCTTTTTGTCAATTTTACCTTTTGACGAGTTCTCTTTTTGTTCCACTTTTATTACTTTATTTCATCCTAAATGTTGCTGCTCGTTATTGTCGACTTCCACCATGTCACTCCTAGAGACTTCAATACACAGAGTTCCTTGCTCCTTCCTTCTCCTACGTAGAGTAGTTTGCCCAACCACCATTATCCAAGTAAGTCCTAGATATTCAGATAATCAGTGCTCACTTATTGATGTCTCCATCAGATCTATGTTGCTGATCTACTCAGCCGGATCCTGTCCAACATCCTATATTCTCTCTTTGTACAACAAACCTTTATTTACCATAAGTGGTGTCTGGCATTTGAATTGGATCAATGCACATTCCTTACAGATCTTCCATCAACTGAACTGTGGTACTGGAACAGTAAAGTCAGACTTGGATTGATGTTAGGAAGAAAAACTACTTTTGAACTATTGAAGGGACAAGATGTGAAGACATCAGATCACATCAGTTGATGCTCAGCTTCTCATTTATTGTCAGTAAACAGCAGATAATGATTCACATCAGACTTTCAAACCTCCACCAAACAGGAAGGAACCAGTTAGTTGGACTTTAAAGCTGAGTGTGTGTTTAGTAGCAGCAGCAGAATCCAGACAACAGGGACATGTGGTGGTGGAACGGGTTCATTTCAGCACAGTTAAGCTGTTGTTTGCTCTAATAAAGTCAGCTCCACCCGTCCTTTGGTTCTTCATCACTTCACTCATTCATTGGATGTTTCCGATGGAAACTGCTCTGGATTTGTTCCTCTCTATCCTCCACTAAGTTCCCACCTGTCCATCATTCTCTGCACCAGCAGCTGCTCACACACAGTCAACACCTGACTTCAGCTCCGATGGAAAAGATTCTGTCAACTACTGATTCATTTAGAAGATTATACTGAAGCAAATACAGGAATTATCATCTGATCAGACTGTTTCATTCTACAGATTCTGGGAGATTATAGGATAGATGAGAGAGAAAGAGGAAAAAATCAACATCAGATCTTCTGCTGTCTGTTTGTCCTGGACATTTACTGCACAGGGCGGATCTTCATGCTGATGCTCTTCAGGGAGTAGTCATGACCCCTCCACTGGTTCCAAGAGACCCCAACAGCATATACAGTACCATCAGGCCCCCAGCGATAAACCCCGTTGGGGTTTGCATGGTGACAGTGATTGTACCAGAACGCCCCCAGGTATAATCTGGCACAGTTGACCTCTGCTGAGTCCTGGTCTCTGTCAAAGGTGGAGAACCTCTGTCCATTGTGATAAGTCAGGGCGTCTCCTACAGAAACACAAGTATATAATCATCACTTCTAGTGATACTAATACTACTTACAGTACTGGAACTACTACTAGGAGTACTGGCTATTCACATCCTCATCTTCTAGATGACAGATTCTGACCTCAGATCAGACACTAAAGTCCAACGTAGAGATGCTGATGTGAAGGATTTAAACATTTTCACTTTGAGTGTTTGTATCAAAGAAAGACACCGACACACAGCACAGAGATAAATGTACTGAAGAAACCTGCACCTGTTGATACTGGTTTGTCTAAGTGAAGTATTCTGTCGACTGTGGCTTTAAATCAGGATCTGTTACCTTCAGGGAATGTCTGTAAAAGTCAGACTAATGAGCAGTAATAACTAGAATCACTGCAGTGTGGTTCTTTCTTTATGTACACGGCTCGTCCAAAAGAAAAAAGTCTCACACTCTCTTTTGTTGTTTTTGATTACAGCACATTCACAGTGACATCAGTTCAATAAGCTTCTTCGATGTCTCAACATTTATTCCCGTCCAGAGTTGCATTAATTTTTCACTAAGATCTTGTTTTGATGATGGAGAGTCGGACGCTGCACAAAGTCTTCTCCAGCACATCCCAAAGGTTCTCAGTGGGTTCTTCTGTTGTGATTTAGTGCTATACAAATAAAATTGAGTTGAATTTTTATGCTCCCTAGCAAATTTAAGCTTTGTTTCTGGTTAGTCTCACTGACAAACGCTGTTTTCTTAAGGCTACACAGCTGTTTAGTCCTCATCGCTTCAGTTCCCTTCACATTGTGTGTGTGAAAATGCTCTTTTACCATTAGACATAGCTGTATGTTCTACTATTGTTTTTTTAATATTTGATTTTTTTCCATCCACATTTCCTCCTCTAAGACGATGGTCCTTCCAGTTTTTAATAGTGCATTGGACAGTTCTTAACCCAGTTTTAGTAGCTTCATCAATCTCCTTAGACGTTTTCTTTGATTCATGCCAATAATTTGACTCTTCTGAAACAGATTAACATTTGTCTGTTTAAGAAATGAGAAGCTGCTCACTGCATCAGTTAGGGTTCAGTAACTAAGATGGTGTCTTTTATTTTTGGACGGCCAGTGTAAATATTAATTATATATTCAGTTAGAATTTACATTTTAGTCATTTAGCAGATGCTTTTATCCAAAGCGACTTACAAGTCAGTACAAGGGTAAGCGTGAGGAGGTCTTGCCTAAGCACCCCTACTGGAGGTAGGCCACAGCTGGGATATGAACCCCAGTCTTCCACATGGGAGGCGATAATGTTACCACTACACTAACCAGCTGCTTTATGATGAGGATATGTTATTAATTGGTGTAAATGGTGAATCACAAATACGTTGGTCAGGGGTCTAGCTACAAATGAGAATGATGCATGTATACAGTGCCTTGTAAAAGTTTATGCCTCATTAGATCATTTGTTTCATCTTATAAAAGACATTAATGTAAATTAACCTAAATTAGTAAACGTAAATTGTTATTAATTAATAAACACTTTGCTTTATTTGAGCTGCCAGAAGGAGACAGACCCCAAAAAAACAACAGGGAATAGCTTCAGAGCACACATGACTTAATTAGCTAATTTGCTTTTGTTTTCCTCCCCCTTGGAATTTCCCAGGCTCCTTAGTGAACAATAATAATAATAATTTTCAGCTCAACCCAAAACCCTAAAGTAAAGTATAACTTAAACTTTCTCTAGTATGCTAGTTACTATATTTACATTTAGTCACTTGTATCCAAAGTAACTAACAAGGTAAACAGATAAGGAGAAAGGTTTTCGGACCCCGACTGGAGGGGGACACAGCTGGCATTCGAACCCCAGTCTCCTGCATGGAGGGCGGTGATCTTATCATTACACTATGCAGCAGCTAGGGAGGTGGTTTTTCTGTGTTAAACAACGTGTAATGATTCAGTCATGAGAATGCAGTTAAATATTTGGTTGAGCATCATCTCTAAAACAGCCACTGGAACATACAGTCAGCTTTCCTTTTAACACTGGGGGGTCAAACTCAAATTCACAGTGGGTCAAACTTGAAAACTGGGACAAAGTCGCCGGCCAAACTCAATAAATACTGAAATATTAACTACAATTGTGCATATTTTCCATCTCTCCAGATATGTAATGTTGAACCTTTTCATATGGAGACAAACTTTAGTTTTTCATAAACATTGAATCTGGAGCAAGCAAAGCGTAATATTATAAAGAAATGAGAAATTAAACTTAAAAATAAAACACATCACTGGTATTTGTTTCTTATTTAAATGAATAAAATAATTTATTAGTTCTCTATCTGTAGTCTTTTGAGTTCTCTTTTAATGAAAATCTTTTTTATAGGCCAACAACAAAAGAACAAAATAATAATAATTTACTTCAATCTTTCAACTATTAATGTCTTGTAGTAGAAAGAGTTCATAAACACAGCATCATTCAAGCTCAGTTTTTACTCTGATGCTCATTGGTTCAACTCAGATACCTGACATCTGTTCTTAGATGTCTCATTACAGAGTACACTGAGTATTTTAGTGAACTGTGCACTTGGTATCTGTCATTTGGCCATTTTTGGGGAGGGGGGTTTTGTCCAAGGTGACTTGTATGATATATGAATTTCAACAAAAAATGAGGGGGCGCTTGGTGGTCTTCGACTGACGAGACAACGCATGAACAAAACATTCTGGGATTCGTAGTATTAGCAGTGTATGCGCTGTATACTGGAGGGGGGGGGGCAGCTCTAATACAGAGTAGATTGATCTGATCTCGCAGGTCCTGAGTTTGACACCTATGTTTTAACACATAAACATGAATTTCCTCACCTGCTCCTCCGTCAGTGAATCCAGATACGTTCAGTCTGTATCCATCAGATTCTGGTTTGATGGAGAACGAGGAGTAACGAGCGAACGCTGTGTTTCCACTGAAGTCCTCCATGTCCACCAGCAGCTCGTACTTTTTCCTCAGGCTCAGGTGGAAGAGATTCTCAAGACCTGAACATGCACACAAACACACACAAAACATGTAGAATCTGGTCTCTGGGAGTCCGGATAAGTGTGAGTGGAGAGCTGTGAAACCGTCCCTCAGTCTGGATGTGTGTCAACACCTTTCACCTTTACCCACCACCTGACTTTCACTGCACCCAGTTCCAGTTTTGTCGAGTCCCTGACTGAGACACATGGAAGACTCAGTCAGGCATTAGACCCAAGTCTGGCCCTTTTCCAGGTGAGGTGATACAACTGTGAGTATCATGTGTCGTGCAGGTGGAGAGTCCAGAATAAGGTGCTGGGTCCTGGAAGGGAGCTCAGAGAACAGCTGATGTTCAGGGTCAAAAGAAGACAGTTGAGGATTTTGGGGTTTGGGATCAGGATACCTCATGCTTTTCTTCCACTGGAGGTTTTCCTGGCAGGAGAATCAAGAACACACTGGAGAGACTACGCTGTCTCATCTTAGCTGGAGAACAATGCCTGGACTGCACCGATCAGCCTCACACTGACTGAGACACAGTCCAACATCGCTCCACACATTTGGAAATAAATCAACCATTGTACAAACCATCTCTGAACTGGACTTCGACCACATCGCAGCCCTGTTCATGGTTTTATTTTAGGAATTGTGTGCTTCATGTGTGTCAGTCTGGTTTTCAGGTCTCACCGAGCCAGTACTCTCCTGCAGCGTTACCGAACCCAAACTTGTAGTAATCCCAGGGTCTGTAGAAGTTCACTGTACCATCCATCCTCCTCTGGAACACCTGGGGACAGGGCGAGGTTTTAGTTTAAATCGATAAATCCAGATTGTATCAATAGATTAAGACCAATAACTAAGATTTATTAGTAAAACATCAGGTTCAGTCTGAACATGATCTGAAACTGAAAACAACTAGAGTCAAGTACTCACCATCCACCTCCCACCTAGTGAGTCCATGTCACAGAACACCTGCACACAGACGTCACATTTGTCACTGTCTCACTTTTAATCAGAGTTTAGCAGTTAAACCCTACAGAGGTTGAACAGTCGGTCCAGCTCCTATAATTTAACGTTTCAGGGATATGTTCTGTCGACCCTGCTCACTTCTTGTTGAGTACCAGCTTCACTAACTATTACGAACTGTCCATATCCTTCTAGATCTTGACGTGAACACTTTGCCTCGTCCACCTCACATCTCCCTCGTTCCTGAGCTTCTTTAAAACAAACATTCTTTTGACCAGTCGAATCTTGTCGTGTCCCTTCTTGAGGCCACATCTGGCACAAAATTCAACACCAGCACCAGTATCTACAGGATGAGCACTGCCAGAGCCCTCCACATGTTAAGATCCAGAGCTTCCAGAGTTTGTAGCAGAAGCTGTGGAAGCTCATTGGTCTGTTTCAACAGAGTTTGATTTTAGGATTAGTTTCCTGTAGAAATGTAGTTTTCTGTGAGTATAGAGGGATAAACTGATTAAATTTAGTTAATCACTGCTGTGTGACTTGTGAATTTTGGTGAAGACATGGCATCAAACTGTTGGTGCTTAAACACCAGTTGTCACTTCACGTTGTCTGCAGACGTCTGTGCTGTGACCTGTTGGCATCTTGTTTCCATGAGGCTGCATCTCTGAGGAGGTGTTGAGCTGTCTGAGGCTGAAGCTTCTTCATTAGCGCCACATCACAGGGAAAACAGCATCTCCCAGTCAGACGTTATGTAGATTTAATAAGGAATTAAGATAGGATGATAAATGTAGGTGGTGTGGGGGAAAAGTCTACATGTCTGTGTCCTGGAGTCCATTTTCACCATCATCTCTCTTCTATCAGAAACGTTAGCAGAGCTGTGCCTCTGTCTGAGACCTTTTCATGGTCTTTACCTGGTCTTTGTCTGAACCAACCTTTACATAATGTGGAAGGACGGACGTGTACCTGGACAGCAGACGTGGCTCCGATGGGATAGATGGTGTAAACTCCACTGGGTTGGCTGTTGTCATGATTATAGATGTCACTGCAGTCCAGTGGGAGAACGAGGGAAACGCAGTGGGTCACTGCTGTAACGAGGAGGATGAAGACCACTGACACCAACTGGAACAGGAGAGATTTAGTTTTTCTAAAATCAGCCAGTGTGGAGAGTTGAACAGTTCGATATTGTCTCTAACAAAGTTTTAAATACTGTTGAGAAACTTAGTGAACGTGTCAGTGAAATATTTAAACTGTTTAATACATCAAGTTTCAAACTTACCTTCATGGTCAGAGTTCAGCTGAAGTGATGTGAAAATGTTGCTCTGATGTCTCTCAGCTGTTTTTATATGTTCCAAAGTTTAATAAATTACTGAACAGCTGCTGTTTCAGTGAGATAAAACAGGTGGAAACTTACTGTTTGTCCTTGAGTGTGTACTGACGGGTTGTGTAATATCGTTGGGAACCAAACCTGATGTCGCCTCACAGTGACGGACTCACCTCCTGAATTTGTTTAAGGTAAGATAATGCTGATTCAGTTGAACCGTAATACTCAAATGAGACACGTGAGACATCAAACTGAGTTTGACTGAGAAGAGATGGGGTCTTTTTCTCAGTGCTTCTCTGTCTCCTCAGCGTCTCAGGGATCAGAAAGACAAAGAGGAGCTGCTGCCTCCCAACAACACAACAACCGCTGTAGAACAGTGTACAGGATAATTTAACGTTTCAGGGATATGTTCTGTTATTATTATGTGATTTACACATTTATTGGCCTTTAAGGTGAGAGAATGTTTAAAAGGGGTGACGGAAAACTTTGGGACAAACGCAGTAAAGACAAGGCAGCTTTATTAGTCTGGTACGGTTCATACAGAGACAATTCAAGGTGCTTTACCTGGAAAAAGACGAATCGAAAGCATTAAAACTAAAAACCAAAATGTAAAAAAGGGCATTGATTAAAAACAACATACGGTACATGGATATGCAGAGGACCTGGTTCTGGACAACACCCTGAAGATGCTGTCAAAGAAGTGGACAGTTCTGTGATGGTCCAGTCAGTCACCTGACCTGAGTCCAACCACCAACAGGGAAGAAACCAGCACCTGGAGGTTTCCGGGTCCTGACAGTCAAAGATTTTCAACCAACTACTAAAGCTGACGTTGTGGCTCAGTTAGTTCAGCTAATGGTGCGGTTGTCTATGAATCCCAGGGTCGGTGGTTCGACTCCTGGTTCCTGGACCAGGACACTGGACCCTGAATCAGTCATAATTATGTTAATCAGGTTCTGCAGATACACGGAACAGATGAAAATGGACAGTATCTCCCTCTGAAATCCAGTAACTATCATTAAGTATCTGAGTCCTGGATCCAGCTCCAGTTTGATTTTTAACATTTCATGTTTAGTGTTCGTCCACGAACAGGCGAACACTTGGAGCGAAGCGAGGCGCGGAGCTGCGGCTCCGCTGAGACCAGAAGAAACAGCTTCAAACCGGTTTCTGTGCCACAAAGGCCTGGACCGCTTCCTGTGGCGGTTCAGTGTTTCACACTGAACAGGACGAGGGTGGAGCTGGAGACGGTGCTGCCGTGAAAACCCAGAGAGAAGCACGACGAAGATGGAGGGAGACTGAGATCTGTCGGCGAAGAGGCGGCGGAAGGAGGGAGCGCGGCGAACACAGGTGAAAGTGTTTCTACTGTGTTTCTACTGTGTTTCTAGTAGTTCTACTGTGTTTCTACTGTGTTTCTACTGTGTTTCTAGTAGTTCTACTGTGTTTCTAGTAGTTCTACTGTGTTTCTACTTTGTTCCTAGTAGTTCTACTGTGTTTCTACTTTGTTCCTAGTAGTTCTACTGTGTTTCTAATGTGTTCCTAGTAGTTCTACTGTGTTCCTAGTAGTTCTACTGTGTTTCTAGTAGTTCTACTGTGTTTCTACTATGTTTCTAGTAGTTCTAATGTGTTTCTACTGTGTTTCTAGTAGTTCTACTGTGTTTCTTGTAGGTCTACTGTGTTTCTACTGTGTTTCTAGTAGTTCCACTGTGTTTCTACTGTTTCTAGTAATTCTACTGTGTTTCTACTGCGTTTCTAGTAGTTCTACTGTGTTTCTACTGCGTTTTTAGTAGTTCTACTGTGTTTCTAGTTGTTCTACTGTGTTTCTACTGTGTTTTTAGTAGTTCTACTATGTTTCTAGTAGTTCTACTATGTTTCCAGTAGTTCTACTGTGTTTCTAGTAGTTCTACTATGTTTCTAGTAGTTCTACTGTGTTTCTAGTAGTTCCACTGTTTCTAGTAGTTCTACTGTGTTTCTACTGTGTTTCTAGTAGTTCTACTGTGTTTCTACTGTGTTCCTAGTAGTTCTACTGTGTTCCTAGTAGTTCTACTGTGTTTCTACTGTGTTTCTACTAGTTCTACTGTTTTTCTAGTAGTTCTACTGTGTTTCTAGTAGTTCTACTGTGTTTCTACTGTGTTTCTAGTAGTTCTACTGTGTTTCTACTGTGTTACTAGTAGTTCTACTGTGTTTCTAGTAGTTCTACTGTGTTTCTACTGTGTTTCTAGTAGTTCCACTGTGTTTCTAGTAGTTTTACTGTGTTTCTACTGTGTTTCTAGTAGTTCTACTGTGTTCCTAATAGTTCTACTGTGTTTCTAGTAGTTCTACTGTGTTTTTAGTAGTTCTACTGTGTTTCTACTTTGTTTCTAATGTGTTCCTAGTAGTTCTACTGTGTTCCGAATAGTTCTACTGTGTTTCCACTGTTTTTCTACTAGTTCTACTGTGTTTATAGTAGTTCTACTGTGTTTCTACTGTGTTTCTAGTAGTTCTACTGTGTTTCTAGTAGTTCTAATGTGTTCCTAGTAGTTCTACTGTGTTCCTAGTAGTTCTACTGTGTTTCTAGTAGTTCTACTGTGTTTCTACTGTGTTACTAGTAGTTCCACTGTGTTTCTACTGTGTTTCTAGTAGTTCTACTGTGTTTCTAGTTGTTCTACTGTGTTTCTACTGTGTTTTTAGTAGTTCTACTGTGTTTTTAGTAGTTCTACTGTGTTTCTACTGTGTTTCTAGTAATTCTACTGTGTTTCTACTGCGTTTCTAGTAGTTCTACTGTGTTTCTACTGCATTTTTAGTAGTTCTACTGTGTTTCTAGTTGTTCTACTGTGTTTCTACTGTGTTTTTAGTAGTTCTACTATGTTTCTAGTAGTTCTACTGTGTTTCTAGTAGTTCTACTGTGTTTCTAGTAGTTCTACTGTGTTTCTACTGTGTTTCTAGTAGTTCTACTGTGTTTCTTGTAGTTCTACTGTGTTTCTACTGTGTTTCTAGAAGTTCTACTTTGTTTCTACTGTGTTTCTAGTAGTTCTACTGTTTCTACTGTGTTTCTACTGTGTCCCTAGTAGTTCTACTGTGTTTCTAATGTGTTCCTAGTAGTTCTACTGTGTTACTAGTAGTTCCACTGTGTTTCTAGTAGTTCTACTGTGTTTCTAGTAGTTCTACTGTGTTTCTACTGTGTTTCTAGTAGTTCTACTGTGTTTCTACTGTGTTTCTAGTAGTTCTACTGTGTTTCTAGTAGTTCTACTGTCTTTCTACTGTGTTTCTAGTAGTTCTACTGTGTTCCTAGTAGTTCTACTGTGTTTTTAGTAGTTCTACTGTGTTTTTAGTAGTTCTACTGTGTTTCTACTGTGTTTCTAGTAATTCTACTGTGTTTCTACTGCGTTTCTAGTAGTTCTACTGTGTTTCTACTGCATTTTTAGTAGTTCTACTGTGTTTCTAGTTGTTCTACTGTGTTTCTACTGTGTTTTTAGTAGTTCTACTATGTTTCTAGTAGTTCTACTGTGTTTCTAGTAGTTCTACTGTGTTTCTAGTAGTTCTACTGTGTTTCTACTGTGTTCCTAGTAGTTCTAAAGTGTTTCTTGTAGTTCTACTGTGTTTCTACTGTGTTTCTAGAAGTTCTACTTTGTTTCTACTGTGTTTCTAGTAGTTCTACTGTTTCTACTGTGTTTCTACTGTGTCCCTAGTAGTTCTACTGTGTTTCTAATGTGTTCCTAGTAGTTCTACTGTGTTACTAGTAGTTCCACTGTGTTTCTAGTAGTTCTACTGTGTTTCTAGTAGTTCTACTGTGTTTCTACTGTGTTTCTAGTAGTTCTACTGTGTTTCTAGTAGTTCTACTGTTTTCCTAGTAGTTCTACTGTGTTTCTAGTAGTTCTACTGTGTTTCTACTGTGTTTCTAGTAGTTCTACTGTTTTTCTAATGTGTTGTTAGTACTTCTACTGTGTTTCTAGTAGTTCTACTGTGTTTCTACTGTGTTACTAGTAGTTCCACTGTGTTTCTAGTAGTTCTACTGTGTTTCTACTGTGTTTCTAGTAGTTCTACTGTGTTCCTAGTAGTTCTACTGTGTTTTTAGTAGTTCTACTGTGTTTTTAGTAGTTCTACTGTGTTTCTACTGTGTTTCTAATGTGTTCCTAGTAGTTCTACTGTGTTCCTAGTAGTTCTACTGTGTTTCCACTGTGTTTCTAGTAGTTCTACTGTGTTTCTAGTAGTTCTACTGTGTTTCTACTGTGTTTCTAGTAGTTCCACTGTGTTTCTAGTAGTTCTACTGTGTTTCTACTGTGTTTCTAGTAGTTCTACTGTGTTTCTAGTAGTTCTACTGTTTTCCTAGTAGTTCTACTGTGTTTCTACTGTGTTTCTAGTAGTTCTACTGTGTTTCTACTGTGTTCCTAGTAGTTCTACTGTGTTCCTAGTAGTTCTACTGTGTTTCTACTGTGTTTTTAGTAGTTCTACTGTTTTTCTAGTAGTTCTACTGTGTTTCTAGTAGTTCTACTGTGTTTCTACTGTGTTTCTAGTAGTTCTACTGTGTTTCTACTGTGTTTCTAGTAGTTCTACTGTGTTTCTACTGTGTTTCTAGTAGTTCCACTGTGTTTCTAGTAGTTCTACTGTGTTTCTACTGTGTTTCTAGTAGTTCTACTCTGTTTCTACTGTGTTTCTAGTAGTTCTACTGTGTTTCTAGTAGTTCTACTGTGTTTCTACTGTGTTTCTAGTAGTTCTACTGTGTTTCTAGTAGTTCTACTGTGTTCCTAGTAGTTCTACTGTGTTTTTAGTAGTTCTACTGTGTTTTTAGTAGTTGTACTGTGTTTCTACTGTGTTTCTAATGTGTTCCTAGTAGTTCTACTGTGTTCCTAGTAGTTCTACTGTGTTTCCACTGTGTTTCTACTAGTTGTACTGTGTTTCTACTGTGTTTCTAGTAGTTCTACTGTATTTCCACTGTGTTTCTAGTAGTTCCACTGTGTTTCTAGTAGTTCCACTGTGTTTCTACTGTGTTTCTAGTAGTTCTACTGTGTTCCTAGTAGTTCTACTGTGTTCCTAGTAGTTCCACTGTGTTTCTAGTAGTTCTACTGTGTTTCTACTGTGTTTCTAATAGTTCCACTGTGTTTCTACTGTGTTTCTAGTAGTTCTAATATGTTTCTTCTGCGTTTTTAGTAGTTCTACTGTGTTTCTAGTTGTTCTAATGTGTTTCTACTGTGTTTTTAGTAGTTCTACTATGTTTCTAGTAGTTCTACTATGTTTCTAGTAGTTCTACTGTGTTCCTAGTAGTTCTACTGTGTTTCTAGTAGTTCTACTGTGTTTCTACTGTGTTACTAGTAGTTCCACTGTGTTACTAGTAGTTCTACTGTGTTTCTACTAGTTCTACTGTGTTTTTACTGTGTTCCTAGTAGTTCTACTGTGTTTCTTGTAGTTCTACTGTGTTTCTACTGTGTTTCTAGTAGTTCTACTGTGTTTCTACTGTGTTTCTAGTAGTTCTACTGTGTTTCTACTGTGTTTCTAGTAGTTCTACTGTGTTTCTAGTAGTTCTACTGTTTCTACTGTGTTTCTACTGTGTCCCTAGTAGTTCTACTGTGTTTCTAGTAGTTCTACTGTGTTTCTAGTAGTTCTACTGTTTCTACTGTGTTTCTACTGTGTCCCTAGTAGTTCTACTGTGTTTCTAGTAGTTCTACTGTGTTTCTAGTAGTTCTACTGTTTTTGCTGTGTTTCTACTGTGTCCGCTAACAAAGCAGTAAAGAATAGTTCGGCAAGTCGAAGGTGAAGAGAACGAGAGAAGAGACGTCTTCACAGTTTCAAACTTTATTCATCTGAGAGAATAAAAAGATTCTCAGCGAAGTGAGTGATGGAGAATTTCTGCTGACAAACTTGGTCCACAATATAAAACTGCTGGGACCTGGTTTAAGCTAAGTGGACAGAAAAAAAGAAACACAATAGAACATGGCAGAACCTCAGAACGCTTAGAGAGAGGATCAGAATTTTAGACATGTTTTAAAGATCAATAATTCAATTCAGTTTTATTTGTATAGCGTCAATTCACAACAGACAACGTCTCAAGTAACTTTACAGTGTTTAAGGTTTAAGAACTTACAGAATATAACTGTGTACAGACGTATATAGAAAACCAACAACCCCACTGAGCAGCATCCAGGAGACAGTGGAGAGGAAAAAACCATGATCAGGGTGGGCGGTCATCCGCCTCAGAAAACACTGGACAGGGTAGTAGAACCAGTAACTGGACTCTGGAGATATACAGCTCCAAGGAGGAAGATAGAGAGAGGGAGACTGAGAGGAGGAAACACAACTAGAGGAGAGAGAAGACACAAAGTTAATGACATGCAATGGTAGAATTAGAATAGATAGAGGAGAAAGGAGAGAGGAGAGGAGCTCAGTTTATTAGTAGAGTTCCCCCAGCAGACTAACCTATAGCTGCAGAACTAAGAGATGGTTCAGAGTCACCTGATCCATCTCTAACTATAAGCTTTATAAAAAAGGAAAGTTTTAAGTCTAGTCTTAAATGTAGAGAGGGTGTCTGCCTCCCGAACCTGAACTGGGAGCTGGTTCCACAGGAGAGGAGCTTGGTAGCTAAAGGCTCTGCCTCCCATTCTACATTTGGAAACTCTAGGAACCACAAGTAAACCTGCAGTCTGAGAACGGCGAGTTCTGCTTGGAAGATAAGGAACTATAAGGTCTTTGAGATAAGATGGAGCCTGATTATTAAGGGATTTATAAGTTAGGAGAATAATTTTAAATTCAATTCTGGATTTAACAGGGAGCCAATGGAGAGAAGCTAACGTTGGAGAAATATGATCTCTCTTGCTAATTCCAGTCAGAACTCTGGCTGCAGCATTTTGGATTAACTGGAGGCTCTTTAATGAGTTATTGGGACAAACTATTAATAATGAATTACAATAGTCCAGTCTGGAAGTAACAAATGCATGGACTAGTTTTTCAGCATCACTTTGGGACAGGATGCTCCTAATTTTAACAATTTTCCTAGGTGAAAAAAGGCAGTTCTAGAGATTTCTTTGATGTATGAAGTGAAGGAGATATCCTGATCAAAGATAACTCCGAGATTTCTTACAGTATTACTTGAGGACAATACTAAGTCATCAAGGGTGAGAATGTGTTTAGACATAGTGTCTCTGAGATTTTTAGGTCCAAACAGTATAACCTCTGTCTTGTCTGGATTTAGAAGAAGGAAGTTGGAGGACATCCAGGTCTTTATGTCTTTTAAGCATGCATCATTGATATTAATAATAATATTCCTTGAGGTCCAAACGTCCACAAGAAGAGTCACAATTCTCACTTAAAATAGGATGTAACTTCCTACCAGTATTTCATAACTTTAACATTTTAATATTTCTCTCCTTCAAATCAAACAGTCCAGAAGTGGACCTGCTCTGATCAAGGACGGTTCTCAGCACCGAATCCTTCGAGTTCTCAGCTTGTTCACTTTTTCATTTCAGAGCTTCTTTCGACTTCAGCCTCGTGTTTGTGTTGTTCTGACCTTTGACCTCTGGTTCCCTCCCCTCTTTACTGCTTGTGTCCCTGCAGGTCCACCACCGTCACATGATGTGCCCCCCGGGTCCCAGCTCTCCTTCCCCCCAGCCCCCTGCCCTGGACGGTGGATGGGGCTGGGTCATCGTGGCGTCCGGCTTCCTGGCTCTGCTGCTGGGGTATGGCTCTCCTCAGTCGGTGGGCGTCCTCTACCCCGAGTGGCTGCTCGTCTTCGGGGAGGGGAAGGCCACGACGGCCTGGGTGGGGTCACTGGTGACCGGAGTCGGGCTCGTAGTAGGTGAGGAGGGGGTGATGTTGAAGACGGACAGAAACAGAGCAGCTGCTGTTCCTCTCTGTGAACTAACTGTCCTCGTCCCTGCAGGTCCTGTCTGCAGCGCCTGTGTGGTCTGTTTCGGTGCTCAGCCTGTCACCATCTTCAGTGGGGTGGTGGGGGCGGGGGGGTTCATACTCAGTGCCTTCGCTCCCAACATCGCCTTCCTCATCTTCTCCTACGGCATCGTGGTCGGTAAGACTCCAGTTCACACTAGGACATAACCTGGAGCAGACAGGTCCAGACCAGCTGCTGCTCTGGTTAAAGGAGGGAGCACACTGGACCCAGGTCTGCTGTCCGGATCACACAGGTTCAGTTCTCTTTCGCGAACCAGGTTCAAATTGAATTCAGAGAGAATTTCCACAGAGCACTAATCAGCTTAAAGCTAAACGGAGCCAGTCCAGCAGGTGGCAGTAAAGCACCTGAAAGCTGTTTGAAGTGTGCGGTCCGGTTCTGTGAGGAAACCCGACTGTGGTGAATCACAGCAGGAGACTGACCCACTATAGGGACTGAGTTCAGCTGATGTTTGGACTTTTAGATTTGTAAGAAATAAAAACCTGTTGTCAGTAGGTCGAAAACCAACAACTCGGAACCAAAGAATTTTCTAAACGGTGTCCTTCAGTCCGCAGGAGTCCAACACAAACGGACTCCCGATTGGCTTGAAGCGATCATGTGATCGTGTCGTCTGTGTTTTTGTTGCTCAGGTGTGGGCTTGGGTCTGCTGTACGCCGCCATCCTCACCATCACCTGCCTGTACTTTGACAGGAGGAGGGGCCTGGCTCTGGGGATAGTGACCACAGGTAGGTCCGTCACATGACCGCACCGCTTCCTGTGAGCGAATCAGGCACAGTGTTCATGTCTCACCTGTGCTCAGGTACCAGTGTGGGTGGGTTCCTGTACTCCACGCTGCAGAGCGAGCTCATCAAGCTGTTGGGTCTGGACGGCTGCCTGCTCATCGTTGGAGTGCTGGCGCTCAACGTGGTGGCGTGCGCCGGCCTCATGCGACCTTTGACCCCATCCAGATTCTACCTCAAACAACGAGCCGCCGTCTTAAAGGGCCAGCTGCAGGAGGAGGTGCCAACCAATCAGAAACCTGCAGGGACAGATGCAGTTATCACCATGGAAACCAAGGATCAGCGGGTGAAGAGGAGGAGTCTGTCCAGCTGCTCGGGCTTCGTTAAGATGAAGATGAGACATTACACCCAGTGAGTGAGACAGGCAGACAGAGAGAGAGAGACGGGCGGAGAGAGACACACACACACATAAAAATATATAATTTAGACAACGTCACATTAAATAAAATAATTATTAAAGTAAATTAAATAATAAAGTAAATAAAAATAATTAAATAGTATAAACAGAATTCTGACTGAACAGATCCGAACTGTTGGAGATGTCGTGTCTGCCGCACACATCAGATACTTTATTAATGTGTTGTTCCATCAGAGGAGACGTGGTGAACGTTCAGTGTGGACCTCAGGTGTTACCGAACAGCTGACTGATGTCACACAGGTGTGTGTGTGTTTGTGTGTGTGTGTGTCAGTCTCAATGAGTCGGTGCTCGGTACTCGTACTGGACCGATACAGTATCTGCAGCTGTGTCCACTGGTTTCCATCTGCTGCTGTTAATTTTTCACTGTTGTCGAGTCACAGAACAAATCCAGCTGAGACTGATCGGTTTAAAACGTCCTCTCTCCACCCTGTTCTGGATCTGGACTCTGTGAAGCCGGATCTCATTCACTGTTACAGCAGCGGCTCCTGTGTTGGAACCACGAGCTGACGGGTGTTTTTGTCTCTTCAGGGGTTTGTCGTCCATGGGGTCTCTCCTTCAGGACCGAGTCTTCATGGCGCTGTGCATGTCTCTCTTCTTCTTCAGTCTCGGTGCGTCATTCAGTAAAAAACTCCATTAAAACCAGTTGAACGTGCCCAGTCCTTTATCCTCCAGTTGACCTGGTCACCTGAACCTCACCCTGCAGGTAACACCCCGCCTCAGATCTTCCTGGAGGACCTGGCTCATAGCTCGGGGCTAACGGGGGACGTCCACTCACTGTCTCTGATCTCCCTCGTCTCCATCGGGGCCGGAGTGGGTAAACTGGGTCTGGGTGTCACGGCCGACGTGCCGCGGGTCGACAGCGTCCTGCTGTACGCTCTGACGGTTGGAGTGAGCGGGCTGGGAGTACTGCTCATCCCCTTCGCCAGGTGAGGCCAGAGGTCAGGTGACCTTTGTATTCAGCAGGTTAAAACCCAGTTAATGAGACTAAGCTGTGATCTGGTCCCATACTGTGAGAATCTACGAGCGCGGAACTCGACACAGAACCAGGTCGGGTTCTGAAAATGGGAAACTTTCACCAGCAGAAATTTATCTTTCCTGCAGCTCGTACCTGCACCTCCAGGTGCTTTCCGTGATCCTGGGCTTCCTGAGCGGGAACTGGACTCTGACTCCCTACATCACGGGTCAAGTGGTCGCCACAGAGAAGTTCGCCGAGGCTCACGGGATCCTCATGTTCTTTGGAGGCGTCGGCATCATGCTGGGTCCACCTGTCGTAGGTAAGACGGTATGAGGTCCGGATCGTCGGGGTCTGACTGAGCTTGAGAAGTAGTAAGAGGATTTACTGCAGTAGAAACGAGTGAATCACTGTGAAACAATAAAGTTTCCACGTCTCGTCTCCTTCAGGTCGTTTTTACGACGTCTCTCAGTCATACGACGTCGCCTTCTTCATCAGCGGCAGCTTCATGATGCTCTGCTGTATCATCCTCTTCCTCGCCTCCGTCCTGTCGAGGCGGGAAACTCTTCCTACTGCCCCCGAGACAGAGCCGGTCAGCTGTGCTGTTACCATGGTAACTACATCACCGGTGACCTGAGGTCGTAGTCGTGTTGGGATGTTTTCTATTTTTCTATTTCTACTCCTGTCGGGAGTTTTTCTATTTTTCTGTTTCTATCAACTGCAGCTTTACAGCAGGCTTCAATCTCTCAGGTCCATGAGTTCTACGATTTCTAAGATGTTTTTAATGAAACCACTGAAACATGAGTTGAATTTACAACTCACAGCACAGGTCTCATTCAAAGCTGTGGTTTATTTTTTGTGCTATTTTGTATCTGACTTGGTTCTGTTGTGCATTTTTTTTATTGTTTGCCATATTTTTATTATGTTCTTGAAGGAAACGTTTGTTCCGTTCATATTAGAGAAACTAGATGAACGTGCACTTGAATGTGTTTCAAGTCTCCTGATTGGATTAAATTGTTCTAAATAGAATAAACTGTGGAAAAGTTTTGGACGTGATGATCTGGACTCAGTGGAGCCTCAAGTTAAACGCGAAAATGAACAGGTCCTGTACAAAGAAGTAGTGAAACTTAACTTTCACAGTGATGTTCACCTTGAGCTGAACAGCAAGAATGACCAATAATCAAAGACTGAACCCACACTGCAGAGTTTTATTTCAAGTCTTGCCCTCTGCTGTGATCTCCACTAATTTATCAGCTTAAAAAGGTTTTTCATAGAACATAATTATAATTACAGGTAATTTAACTTCAGTAAATTAACAATATTTCCAAAGTCACAGTAAGTTATTAATGTAATTCATTAGTGCATTGGGTAGATGGCTTTATTTCTTTTTATTTTGAAAGTCACAGTGTGGGGAAGTAATGTAAGAGGTTTAATGAAGCAGAACTTCATGAACGCTGAACAAGTGACAGGTGATCAGAGACGGGCCGGGTCAACAGAGCAGTTTAATGAGTGACGAGAACAAGAAAAGTACCAAAATGCTTCTGGATCATCTGAACTAGTCTCTTTTCTCTTTGTGTTGCTCAGGTTCTCCTGTCTACGTGTAACAGAAACCGACGTGATCATTTGTTTTATTGATTTCTAAAACTCAGGTCACAGATGTTGTTTTCCTGATTAATAGTTTGTAAGAAGCAGACAACAGTAAAACTCATTTCCCGCAGACCACAATGACGTGATCACTTCAACTCAAACATATTTAGTTTTATGAGGTGTCTCTGCTTCTTTTTCACCCAGCATGGTGCCGGGAACCAAAACCAAACAGCTCTCAGGAAAACTCTGACATTTGTCCAGTGAAGGCTGTAACTGTCAAAGGCTGAAGGTTTTCAGAGAAAACTTCTGGTTTTAACATTAGAGGCGTTTTATTGCTGTGACATTAATTTTTAAAATTATTATATTTATGTATTTAATTAGAAATAAATACAATGTTCAAAGAAACGTTCTGGAACATTAGGAATCTGTAATCTTCACTTCTATAATCACAAAATCAACCAACTTGTTGTTTATTCATTGTTTTATTTTTCTCCTTCCTTTAAAAATACAGAAAAAGATTTGTTTTGTTCATATTACTATATTAAAAAGAATAAATATCCTGACGTCTGCAGTGACTTTAAAAAAGCATGTGGACATACAGTATCCCTACTGTTTGAAACGTGTCCAACACTAACCTACCTGAGCTATTATAGGCTAACAACATTAATCTGCAGGTTCGTTCTCATATTGTCACAACTACAATAAAATCCATCCTTTTTTTTTCTACTGTGATCAGATCCTTTAATCTGACTATTTTATAAATAGAGTTCCATGAAGATCTGATCATCAGTTTGGTTTTTACTGGCAGCAGGTTTCTCACCTCTGTTCCTCCACCGTCGTGTCATATTCAGGTCGTTTGGTCCAGATGAAACTAGAACAGACTCTATTACTTCTGCTCTAGTCTGACACAGACTCTTCACAAACAAACTGAGAGGAGTAAATGTTAAGTCTACTAAGACAGGTGGAGGTGCTGTGATGGAGTTTGGAGTCTCTACTGGGAAAAGCTGTGGTGTGGTGTTCTCAGTTGAGCGTCACTCCCTCACTCACTGGCATGTTGATGTGAGCAGTCAGCAGCGGTGAACTTTTCCCTTCATGCAATATGAACACCTTGATGATGTCAGAGATGCCTTTGTCGCTAGTGCATTCTACGAACGTCTCGACGGGGTAGACGAGTCCAGGCACCAGGAGGGGGATCCTCATGTACGAGCACTTCATCCTGTACAGGTTCTCGTCATACAGGAAGCTGATAGCCAGGTTCATGACAGGCCGACAGGCCGCCGTGTTCTGCACGTTCAGGGTTAGTTTGAAGGATGGGCCCAGACCCTGAACCACGGCGTTCATCTTGAGCGGCTCGGTGAGGCTGGAGGACATTGGGGTCAGGCTGGACTCAAGGGCTTTGACGTAGGCTTTGGCGGCAGCCAGTCGCAGGCGGCTCAGGTCCATCTGGAAGGCGCGGTGCATGGCCAGGCCGTTCTCCCTCTCCCTCAGTGTCTGGTCCACGTACAGCTTCGTCTTCTTGGGGACGTTGAGGCGGACGCTCTGGGCCAGCGGCGGCCCGGGCGCGCTGTCCCTGTCGTCGAACACAGCTGTCCGCTTCAGAATCTTTACCATCAGGCCCCCTCCCTTGGTGGTCATGATGAGGGTCCCGTCCTCGCGCCCGTACCGGCCAAAGCAGATGCTGGTGACCACGTCAGGTGTCTTGATAGTGCTCAGCAGGTTCTTTTCCCGGTACAGCTGCACCTCACAGTTAGCCAGGCCCACCAGAACTGCCTGGAAGCCTCTGGTAGGGAGGTCCATGGTAGCCATGGTGATAATGGGAGCAGGAAGGACAGTCCTCCACAGCTTCTTCCCCTGAAGACAAAACAACAGATTTTGGATGTCAACAGTAGGTTGGATTGTTTGAGTGTAACGGTTCTGGATCCAAGACCACATAAACAACCACAGACTCAACTAATATTTCCCATTAGTTTCAGCTGGACCTTATGTTTACTGCTAATTAACATACACAATTGTTATTTCTGACTTAGTTCCTGAGACTGACTGAGTTCCTGGTCGCGTCACAGCGTGTTCACACATATTAATACAAAGCAGCTGTCAGTGTCTGGCTTCTCATGGATGTGTGGTCCTGTGTACTTTTCTGTTTTCTGAATGCCAAGAATGTTTCTCTGTAGTCGCCACAGTTTTCTTCTCAGGTTTCATGTTCTGTTTTTGACTCCTCAGACATCATCAACCCACAGCGCCCCATTATTTACCTTCTGTGTGAAGCCCTGCAGGCTCTCGTCAGTGCACCCGACCACAACGTTCTTCCCGACTCTGACCAGACCCACTGGATGGGACGACAGCTCGATGCAGTACTTTGGTTTGTCCGACTCTCTGAGAAGCAGCAACACAAACATCTGTAAGCCTGGATCCTTAAAACCAGTAAACTGTGTTCTTCCATGTTTCTAGTTGTTTTAGTTCTATGGGATCAAAACACATTAAATCTGTGAATTGTTTACATAGAGGTGAAGTTTTTGCTGCAGCACCTTGTCAGCTACATCTCACCTGCGCAGGATGTAGATGTTTCCATTGCGACAGGCCACTGTAATACGAAACTCCACATCAAACTGACCAGTCACGTCCATCAAGGTGGGAGCAGCTGGCAGCGACATCTTCATCAGTCACACAGAGAACAGTGTCTATTTACTTGTTACTGAAGCTTTCAACCACATGTCATGGTTTTCCTTGGTGGATGCTGTTTGCTCAGTTGTCAGGAAAATGCTTGGGTTTTTATCAAGTGACCTAAATATGCAAGTAGGTGTTTTATTTTCTATTTGCCAGTTGTTACCTCATCTCCTCAACAACTGAGTAGAGAACATTGCTGATGAAAGCCATGAGATAAAAGGTCCAAAAACAAGAAACAGATTTTCTAATGCTACAGTTTGTTGTGTTTTTATGAGGACTAAACACATTTTGTGCAAAACGTTTGATTATTTTCTGAATACAAACCACTGCAGGTAATTATGGAGGAAAAAACACTGTGATCATGTAATAACACATAAAATAGTTCAATACTGACACTGACAAGTCAAACATAAAACACGGATTTCCATGTTACATTTTAGCTGTGTGTCTCTCAGCGAAGGGGAAAGATGATTTGGAAGTAAAACATATTCTGCCCTGTCCTAAGCAGCCTGTCCAAATGTTGATGAGAATTTACCTTGTAGAGAATAATGAAAGCTTCGGGGTCCAGGATGTAGATGTTGCTGCTTTCTGTACCAATCACCAGGCAGCTGACGCCATCCTCATCAGCTGTACTCTTCTTTAGAGTTCCAATGCAGGTGATGACCGTCTGAAACATAGAGACACACTGAAGTGTAAGGTTGAAGTCGGTTACTGGTTTAAAATAATATCACCATCCTGCAGGTTGCTAATGCAGCAACAATTTTACTTATGGAAAATGATAAAATACAAAAAACAACCACTTGTCACTGATGTATGGAGTCATGAAGCATATACACAAATGTGTTTTCATTATATGACAAATCTCATCAAATTTAAAATGACATTATCTTGAATCATGTAAGGTTACCTGTCTTCTGACTGGCTGCTGTTTGTGCAGCTGGACGAATTCGTCCATGTCGCTGGTGTCCAGAGAGAGGAACCTGAGGGAGCGGACAGACAGCGAGATGTCGGCCTTCTTCCTGATGCTTTCCAACATCTCCTTCAGGGTCAGAGGATCGATCTGACCCTCTCTCGCCTGCTGCCAAACATCCTGACAAATCAGAGCACAGCTCCAGTCAGATGTTTTTACAGAACAGGAGAACAACATGCCTGAACACATGGTGGAAATTAAAAGACCAGATCTTGAGACAAACTATCCCTGAACTCCTCACTGTGAGGTCTAACATGTCCTGACCTGCTCCAGTGTATTGACCTCTAGACCAGGCAGGGTAAACTTGAAGTAGGGTCTCAGGTTTTTGTAGACGTAGATGCAGGGTCCAGAGGCCACGGCCACAGCGGGAATGCGTGGCTCGTGCAGGTCCATGAAGAAGGCGACGAGGCCAGCGGGCAGATCCAGCAATGTGCTCTCGCTCATCAGCGCCGTGCCCCGGTACACCTTCAACTTCATGCCGGACAAGCCAGATCCCAGGTCCCCTACCACCAGCCGGCTCTCTCCGTCCCCGCTCAGATCTGCCAGGTCCACGCAGGACGAGAAGGTGTACAGACCGGCCACTGGGTCATAGTGAGCATCCAACCACTTCCCTCCATCACTGCTGGAGTCTGACATGACAACTGGGGAAAAGGGAGCAAACTTTATTTATTCAGGGAGCCTCACAAGAACAACTGCTGGACAGGTGAGCTATGAACAAACACACAAACATGAACCTAAAGTGAAAGTGCTCTGAGGTGACATCTGTTGTGATTTGGCGCAATACAAATTATATTTGAACTGAACTGAACAGGATAACAGAGGCTAACTGTGACACCTGGTGACAGCCTTCGTGAATCTTCTCTCAAAGACATGTTTGTGGGGAACTTTACATTTTAATTAAATGTAACAATCACTTCGAAACACAACTAGCTAGGTCTAAATGTATTTATACAGTATCTTTACATCCGTAAATTATTTATTTACCACTACAAATTATGAATCGATTGGGGAATATAACGCTAACTCAGCTGATGCTAACGTTAAAATGACGAAATAATCACTGCAGACCAAACGTTAGCGTTAACTGTCGTTAATAAGAGCATATAAACTGTAAATGCTGCTTTTTTACGTGGTATTGCAGATATAAGTATTGCTGTTACTGGTAATAACCGTTTATATAGAAGCAGTAGTTACTGATTATAAGCTAACGTTAATTAGCCTGAATCATAATAAAGCGGCTGTTAGCTGACCTGTCGTTGTCAAGGCAACCGTCTAGTTGTGCGTGCCGTGAAGACGACGTCCTCCGCCTTTTATTGTTTATTACGACGCTCCGCGGCGTCTTTTCGATCAAAACATTAGAATCTGTTTCAAAGATCAAGGTTTGGTCCAGATAAAGTATTAAAACCGCAGATAGCTGCTCTTTCTGTTGAGCTAATCCACTAAATCCGCTTTAATCCGTCGCAAAGCACCGACGTCGCGCTCTGATGACGTCAATCTCACTCGCCGGCGTTGATAAACAAAAAGCAGTGGAGGAAGTTCTTATTGTCTTTAAATGTAAAATAAAAACACGATGTAGAAGTATAACTGAAGTAAAGTCCTGTCAGCGTTACTGGGTTTATTTACCTAGCCTGGAATTTGCCAATGTGTGTTTAGAATAGTAAAGTAGTGAAGCACTCTTCATATTTTACAACCTCTTTATCAAGGTCAGGATAACTTTTATTGTCTTCCTCGGGAGAAAGTGTTGCGGAAAAGGGAACAATTTATGGTTTATAATTTATTGTTTTGTTGGTAATATATACATTAGAAGGGTGGCAAGTAAAGGCGTTAGAATCAGTGTTTATTGAAAGCAATAGCGATTCTTCCTTGAACAGTAAATGATCAGTACTTGCTCTGGTTACTTTCTTCTTCTTCTTTCGGCTTTTCCCATCAGGGGTCGCCACAGCGACTCATCCTTTTCCACCTCACTCTATCATGAACATCTTCTACCCTAACACTAGCCAACCTCATGTCCTCTGTTATAACATCCATATATCTCCTCTTTGGTCGTCCTCTTGTCCTCCTGCCTGGCAGCTCCATCTCCAACATCCTTCTACCAATATACTCACTATCCCTCCTCTGAACATGTCCGAACCATCTCAGTCTGGCCTCTCTGACTTGCTCTGGTTACTTTCCACCCCTAAAAAAGAATAATGTGGCGTCCAGGCTTGACGTAAAAGAAAATGGAAAACTCCTTGAAAGCTAAGTACCTGGATTGTGTACTTTGTCTCTTTCCACTGGAAATAAAATAGTATAAATACATAAAATACCAATTTATTCGTTTTATGTTATATGAATAAAGTCTATGCGCTACTTATCTGTAATCTCGCGAGATTGTGCTTAACCGTGTGAACGAGAGCTGTGACGTCTCTTGTGCCAGCCATCTGATTGGTTCTTTAGTCACAGTTTAAAAACTAGACCGCGGAGAGGAGAGAGGCAGCTGGAGCCAACGGGAACGACTGCCTTTCGATGTTTTCAGTTTTAATTCGGTGTCTGGTGAATTTAATACATCTACAGTGAGTTAAAAGCTGATAAAGCATTGGGTTAAGTTGAACCGTTATAATGTGCGTTACTCAGAAGACAACAAAACAGACGCGTGTGTATGAGGGTTAGCTTGTTGAGGCTAATGCTAACAACAAAGTTAACAGGCTCTTGTTTATTACGATTTTCCTATTTGTTCTTAATAATTATATATTTTCTTATGATGTGATGATTAACATTTTCTCTGTCTGTGTGCCATCGGTTCGACTGAGCGTCTACACCTGAGCTAACTGTAACTTTTATTCTCGTGTCCGTAGTTCTGCTGAACTCTGTTACTTTTCTTTCACTTTTAAAACTCTCATGAATGTCCATCTGTTTACCTACCAGCTAGATTATTACTAAATTCATTCTTTAAACTAATCCTTATCCAGTGGCAAAATCGGCATAGATCCTCATCAATTGTGTTTTTTCAAAGATATTGATTTTAAAGCCATTTAATTACACTTATTGGTGGCCTGGATATGTTGCTGTTAAAGGAACCATTAGAAAGTTAAGTCTTGCAGGTGTTTACATTTGATGTGTGTTTATCGTCAGAGATGATGGAGTCTTGTTTAGCTGGGAAGCCGGAGCGAGTCGGACCGGTGGAGGTGGACGACATAAGGAGAGATCTGCTCGGTGAATTCTCTGCTCTCCCAGCACAGGTAGCTGGTCATGAGGCTGTTGCGGATATTTTTGGATATTTCTGATGGTGACCGATGTTTTAAATTTTTTTATCAGGACAGCGTTTCATCACAGTCAGAGAACCTGCAGGTCTACCTGAGGATTCGACCGTTCACTGCAGCTGAGAGCGATAATTCTGAGTCACAGGTAACACACTCACACACATTCACTCTAAAAGTCTCTTACTGATCTACAATGAATGTCTGTGTATTTTAAAAACTGTTTAACAACCCAAAGTGATGTCTTCAAATGTATAGATTTCTTTACATATTTCTTCAATCTGCAAATAGATTCAGTTTAGGACCATGTGCATGCCATTAAAACTCTTTTTATGTTGTTAAAAAGTCCTAATTAAACATGGTGAAGCTGCAGACACACTGCACTAGGTTTCTTTAGTTTTTATTCAACACTGGAAAATAAATTGTTTTGGTGATTCAGGACTGTGTGAGCATCGAGGGCCCAGACACTGTGGTTCTGAAGGCTCCCAGGAGCTGTCAGTCAAACCGGCAGAGTGAGAAGTCCCTCCCACAGACAGCACAGAGGTTCACCTTCACACAGGTAAGCCTGGCGTTACCTGTATGTGCTCACTAATCCGCTATAGATTTGTCCTGTACAAAAACTCTGTCATGGCATCAGACGTGTCAAATGTCCTCTTAAATAATCTTCATGCTGTTTTATCAGGTGTTTGGTCCGGAGGCCAGTCAGAGGACCGTGTTCGAGGGCTCAGTTCGTGGTTTGGTCCAAAACGTTCTGGAAGGAGGAAACTGTTTGGTCTTTACATACGGAGTCACCAACGCTGGAAAAACGTTCACCTTTCTTGGTCAGAAACACAGCTTAGTTTGACATGAATTCAGTCAGCAATATTCTGATAATTGATTCAGATTCCAGCTTCTCAAACGTCACCTTCTGTAGATTTGTAAAACAATTTAAAACGATTTGGAACTTGGGTCAGAAAAAACGAGACAGTTAAGATGCCTTGTTGTGTTTAGCCAGTTATTCCAGTCTGGAACTGTTTTCCAGGTTCTTCTCTAAATATTCGCAACATTTCAGATTCTCATATGTGAGGATCTTACAATTTAATATAGCTATAAAATGAATACATTATTGTTGAGGTAATTTTTTCTGACATTTTACTTGTCAAATGGTGAAGTTATATTTTGTTTACCTGTTCAATTATCTTAAACTAGACCTTGGAAACCTCAGAGCTTTATTACTGTTGTGTTATGCCAGGGTAATATAGTCCATCATTGTCAAAATGAGAATTACTCCAAGTCTTTTCTAATATACAGAGTCACATGTGCAAAAAATGAAAAGGTCTGTATGCTCTTCTGTAAAGATCTGTGAATCACTAAAATATAATAATATAAAAACCCAAAGTTAACAAATGTAATGTTGTATAATATAAAGAAATGTAAGACGTGATTATTGTGAAGAAGCTGGCATTGGAGACATCATCATCATCATCATCATCTTTATTCCTCTCACAATTCTGGTCCTGGTCTGACGGTGTGCATCTCTTTAGGTCCAGACCATGACTCGGGTCTGCTGCCCAGGTCTCTGTCGATCATCTTTAACAGCATTGAAGGTCGTCTGTACAGCCGCGCTGACCTGAAGCCTCAGCGTTGTAGAGACTTCAGCAGACTGACTCCAGACCAGCAGGCAGCTGAAAGCAGCAGCAAGAAGAACCTGCTGAGGCTGCTAAAAGAGGTGAGACAAAAAACATACAGTGGCTGTACAGGATATGAGGATGTGATGGGTTCTACTGTATCTGTTCTTTGTCTCTGCAGAGCGACAGAAATGTGATGTCTGGAAGATCAACTTTTCTTGAAGGTCAGTGAGAAAATATTCACATTAGAAATGTGAGGGTTCATATCACATCAACATATTTGGGATCTCATGAAATGGGACTGTCTCAGCTTTCTGACCGCTTCAAGCACATTTTTACATGATCAACTGCTGAACTAAAGGAAAGTCATATTTTACACCCACAGAGATAACACATCTGATATTAAGCTCGGTTCAGCTCAACATTCTTCCCCACACTTATAACAATTCTTATAATGAACAGTCAAAAATTCAGTTCAAGAAGAAATTGGTTTTACTGTGTAAAAGTCAGTAAGAATCCTATTTATTAACTCAAACTTGGAACAAATCGTAGTTATGACACCTGGGATCTGCCCACACTTTCTTGGGAATTTCCCAGGAGTCTGACCATGCTCTCAGAGGAGCTCTGGGTATTTTTCCACTGTACGGATCATACACCCAGAAACTTCAGGTACTTTCCTGCGACCCAGACAAATGTCAGCCCCATGTATCAGTACAAACAGGAGGCTGTTTGTTGATTAAGCTTTGTGCTCTGTGCTGGTTGTTTGTCCACAGTGCAGAAAAACTGAAATGTTGATTTTTTTTTTTTTTTTTTTACAGTTACTGTAGATTTTTGTTAAGAGACAAAAAGCTTTTTGGTCCATTGACTGTCTAAATGATCCAAGTTACCACTAGTGCTATTTTTAAAAAGGCTCTTGTGTAATACGTGTATTAAACACGGTGCAGTTGAAGTTAGGAGTGTTTAGAAGTATCAGTGTTGACTTAGGGTGCTTTTAAACCTTAATTCGTTCGTCCGAATCAGTTGGTGAGTTTTAAAACTTGGAGCAGTTTCTCTTCAGTTCGATTTTGTTTCTCTCCACTTATTGGTCAGATTGTTTCTGCCGTGGGAACAGAAAAGTAAATACAGGAAGAGGGTGAAGTGTTGGTCTACTGTCTGTTTGTGTGACAGTAGGGAGATGATTTCACTATGAATGTTTACACAGGTTGGTCCTTGATCCTGTTGATTATTGTTTATTACGTTACATCAGACCTGGTGTCTGTGAGACACTTCACCTCCTCACGTCTCCACGTTTGTCCTCCATTAATCAGACAGCATGTTTTTAGTGGACAAACAAAAAAGAGGAAAATCTACACACTACCCAAAGTCCTCAAATCATGTGATTCATAGCATTTGGTCCCATTTTGGTTCAGTACACATTCTCACCAGGAGGATCGCACCAGAGTTCACTAAGTGGTTCGGATCGAGACCACCTCATTTCGGGGGTCTCGGTGCGGTTGTTTTGGTGCGCACTCAAGTGTGATTACTGTGTTCACACCAGACAAAACGAACCGCACTAAGAGGGAAAACAAACTTGAGTCCGATTTAATCAAACTAAATCCTGTAGGTGTGAAAGCACCCTTACTCTCTGTTATCAAGCTGCCAGTCACTGTCTAATTTATCTAATTAGAAGTATTTAATGAAGTTTTATTGTCATTGCAACGTCGTACAAAGAGATTAAGGTGCCAACCAGTCTGTTCCATATATAAATAAAAAATAAATAATTTAATCAGTATAAAAAAACAAAAAAATGAAGTAAACAAAAGAACCTCGCACTCTGGACCAGCTTCAATGAATCTCATTCTGTCCTGGACACAGATTTCTTTTATTCCACATTATTCCACAGTGTCACCTGTCTGCAGAGCCCAGGGTTGTTCATTTTGAACTTACAGCTGTTACTGATAAAATCTGGAGATACAGACATTTGAGAAAATAGCCCAAAGCTGAAGGTGTTAAACATGAACAGACTAAAACTGTCACGTCAGTATGAGAAATAACTACATTTGTCAAGTGGTCTTTTAAGCAGTCGTACAGTTTATTCTAATGTGTTTTTGTGCAAGCACGTAGAAACTGTTCCTTTTTATTAGTTAGTTTTGTTTGGAATCTTTAAGTCCACCAGAATAATTAACACGGAAAATGAACAAGAGTCTCTTACATTTTAAAGAAGTGTTTCTGTTTTAAGAGATGTGAGTACAAAAAGCAGAAAAATGTTTTTTTTTGTGCAAAGGAATTCAATTCAATTCAATTTTATTTGTATAGCGCAACAGAAGTTATCTCAAGGTACTTTACAGTGTAAGGTTTAAGACCTTACAGAAAATATTTATACAAAAAATTATAGAGAAAACCCAACAATCCCATTTGAGCAAGCTTTGGGCAACAGTGGAGAGGAAAAACTCCCTTTAGAGGAAGAAACCTCCGGCAGCGCCAGGCTCATAGTGGGTGACCATCTGCCTCGACCAGTTGGGGTGAGTGGAAAGAGAAAAGAACAGCAGGCAATAAGACAACAACAAGCAGCAAGAACATTGGGCAGATGAACTGGATTCTGGAGATGTACAGCTCCAGGAAGAGGATACCTGCAGAAAAGTACAGAGAGAGGGAGACAGAGGAGCAAACAAGGAAGATGCTCTTAACTTTATAGCACTAAAACTTTCTTTTTTAATCACATAAAATGTAAAACCCCACAGCCCTGAACTGGTCTGTGTTTGTGTTCAGGTTCATCTCTGAGCTCCGACAGCAGCGTGAACAGTGTTTCTGAATCCGACAGTTTCTGCCTGGACGTCAACTCGAACGTCCGATTCTCTGTCTGGGTTTCATTCTGTGAGATTTACAATGAAAACATCCACGACCTGCTGGAACAGGTGACGCCACACATTTCAACTTCTATATTACTATCATCAGGGTTACAACAGTTGTTTGTTTTCAGTTCAGGTCATTTCAGGACATGAAGAACAACAATAATAAAACTATAAAATACTTTAGTTCAAATATGTTTTATCAGTATTGTTAAATTCATGTTATATGTTAAAAATAAGCACGAGTCCTATGTGACCTGTGCAGCAGCTGTTATTGATTATCGATTGATCTGTAATGTTCAGGTTACCAGTGGACACCACAAGAGGACGGTGCTACGTCTGTCTCAGGACGTCAAAGGAAACTCCTTCATCAAAGGTAACAGTGAGGGTGACTGGCCAACCGATGGGCTGTACTGCTGTTAATGAGGCTCTAGTTCAGCTACAGTGTGTTGATGTTTCAGACCTGCGCTGGGTCCAGGTGAACAGCTCCGAGGAGGCCTACAGGGTGATGAAGATTGGAAAGAAGAACCAGAGCTTTTCTTCCACCAGACTGAACCAGCTTTCGAGCAGAAGGTCAGCTGCTCACTCCTTCTGTCTAAACTGTACTTTCTGCACGACTTAGAATTTACACTTGGAACAGACATTGATAATCAGGGCCACTACAGATTGTACATGGAACTTAAGCCTCATGTGGACGTGTCCACACCAGTCATTTTGTTTGTCCTGCTTTTGTTTGTGTTAGACTCTGTAGAGGGCGCTGTGGAACAGTCTGCGTCAGCACACAGAAAGCTCCTGTAGATGAAGAAAGCAGTGTTTCAGTCTTAAAACTTCACAACTCTGTGTGTAAACATCATACAGGATGTGTGCTGGGATTTTGGTCCTCACAAATGCATTTGTTGTTATCAACAAGGAGCCTTATATGCCCATGTAATTTTATCTAAATCGTCAAGTTAAAGCAGTTAAGTTTGACTCTGAGGCTGATGTTGATCAGTGACTGCATGTTCTCTGGCTGCTGTATTAACAGGATTTTAACTCTCTCTACAGCCACAGCATCTTCTCTATCAAAATCCTCAGAGTGGATGATGTTGGAGTTCCTAGAGTCCTCGGGATCAGCGAGTAAGACTGACAGCCAGTTTAATCCACACTGTTCATCCTGAATTTACAGCTGGTCCATGTTCCTGTGTTGAATATAAATAACTGTTTGTGCGTTTAGGCTGGCTCTGTGCGACCTGGCTGGCTCAGAGCGTTGTTCCCGGACTCACAACACGGGAGAGAGACTGAAGGAAGCAGGAAACATCAACAGCTCTCTGCTGACGCTTGGAAAGTGCATCAGCGCCATGAGACTGAACCAACACGCCAAGTACGATTTCACCGACTGTTGGTCCAACACATCAACCTCACTGTAGAATGAAGCGCTGTGAAAGCCTAGGATCACAGATGAGATTAAAATCTGTTTGCCTGCAGGATCCAACACCACGTTCCATTCAGGGAGTCCAAGCTGACTCACTTCCTGCAGTTCTTCTTCTGTGGCGCGGGCCGGGTCTCCATGGTAGTGAACATCAACCAGAATGCGTTGTGCTTCGACGAGACCCTTAACGTCCTCAAGTTCTCTGCCCTCGCTCAAAAGGTCGGCACACATCACGATTTTGTTCTTTGAAGAGAAAGATATTTAGATCAGGTTTCATTTGCTTTTTTTGCACAATAAAGTTAAACTATAATAGAAGGTAACAAGCTGACACATTGTCATCTGCAGGCGCTTAAACTTAAAAGATAAAAATAAATCAGAACCTCTGAATTAGATTAGCTTAAAATATACATATTAATCAATAGTAGATCTTTAGCGGTGCAACACAAGATTAATATATTTGTGACTAATGAAGATGGGCTTACCTGTACAGGTGGTGGTGTTGAATTCGAGGCCGGTGGTCCTGGACGACACCTCTCAGAGCTCCGCAATGGACCTGTCGGTGATCATCGACGATGCAGACCGGCGCAGAAACGTGTCGGGTCGGGGCAGGAAGAGCTCGTTGGTGGCCTGGGAGACGACGCTGGAGGACGTGCTGGAGGGTGAAGATGAAGAGGATGAAGGTGAAGAGGAGGAGAGCGTGATGGAAGGAACAGTGTTGGAGGCAGGTGGTGAGGAAGATGAGGAGGAGGAAGACGAGATGACTATGGAGGAAGATGAGAAGGTGACAGTCTGTTTTCTACAGGTTTAGTTTTAAAGTAAAATGTTAAGCTGCAGCTGTGAAGTAAAGTTCTTGATACAGAGAACAGGAGCAGGAGCTCACAGCGGCAGAACAAAGATTCATCACGTGAAATCTGTTACTGAAGAAGTAAAAGTGTTTGTTTCTGTGTGTGAGCAGTCGGACAGAGAGGCAGCGCTGCGTCTGGTCCTGGAGGCTCAGATCAGAGAAGAAGTCAGTGCTGAGTTCATGGAGCTTTTTAACAAGATGGAGAAAGACTACAGGTAACTAAATGGATTAGTTTAATGATGGTATATTTTCTTTATTTGATAGATTTTAATACTGGAATTGGTTTAATATCAGAACTGTCAGATTGATTCTTCTCTTGTCTCTTGCTTCTTTAAAAAAAATTTGTTAATAAATAATTTACAAATTACATCTTAAATGATTTTAACTGATTGATTTGGCTGCAGCCTTTTTGATAGTTGTCATTCCAAGCAAACAAGGCAGCATGTTTGACATGTTGGAAAGAAACCAGCAGTTTATCAGATTAACTAAAGCTTTGCAGGAAACATCTGCTGTAATTATTGTCATAAGAAGTAAGGTCTGTGGGTCAGGGTGTGTCTGTAAACTGTTCAAGATGTGTTGGGTAATAGTTCAGTCTGTGTAAATCAGTGATCGTCTGGAGAAGGAGAGGGAGATCCTGGAGGAGCGAGCGGACAAAAGAGTGGAGATACTGAAGAATCTTGTCAGCAAGACGGTCGACCTGTCTGCTGTCAACACTGACAACAGCAAGGTGATGAAAACAGTTTAATTTAGTCTGACTTTCTCTGTTCTGCTGAGTTCTCTGGATGGCTCTGTTTATTTCTTCTCCTGCTTCTAAAGTGAGCAAATGTAGAGAACGATAAAACCACATTGTAGCATGGAAACATATGAAGCAGACGTTGACAGGTTCTGTACAGCTTCTGCAGTATTTTTACAATCCACACACAGAACACAGAACAGGTGAATGTACTGCTGGTGATAGAACAGAGTGGGTCACTGATGTTTTTACTGATTTTATTCCTGTTTTTATTACTAATTGTTATTGATTTCTAACTGTATTGATGCCGGTTGGTTGTCAGGAGGAACAAGCAGCTCTGTTGGCAGAAATAATCGGTTCAATGACTGAAGACCTGGAGAAGATCAAAGAGGATGCTCAGAGTGTTCATCAGTGTCTGTCTACACACACAGTCACTGCAGGTACACACACACACACACACACACACACACACACACACACACACAGTCACTGCAGACACACAGTCACTCAGTCACTACACACACACACACACACAGTCACTGCAGACACACAGTCACTACACACACACACACACACACACACACACACACAGTCACTGCAGACACACAGTCACTACACACACACACACACACACACACACACACAGTCACTGCAGACACACACACACACACACACACACACACACACACACACACACAGTCACTGCAGACACACAGTCACTACACACACACACACACACACACACACACACACACACACACAGTCACTGCAGGTACACACACAGTCACTGCGGGTACACACAGTCACTGCGGGTACACACAGTCACTGCAGGTACACACAGTCACTGCGGGTACACACACACAGTCACTGCAGACACACACACACAGTCACTGCAGACACACACACACAGTCACTGCACACACACACACACAGTCACTGCAGACACACACACACACACACACACACACACACACACACACACACACACACACACAGTCACTGCAGGTACACACACAAGTTGTTGTTGTTGTTGTTTTGTTGCCTGCTGTTCTTTTCTCTCTCCTCTTTCCACTCACCCCAACCGGTCGAGGCAGATGGCTGTTTAACTTCAGCCTGGTTCTGCTACAGTGAAAGACCGGTCGATTAACTGTGACCCACTGACAGCTTCTTAACTGTGTTAATAATTGAGAAGCACTGCTCTAGGGGTTTTCTCCACTGTAAACCTTAAACACTGTCAAGTGCCTTGAGATGAATTCTGTTGGGATTTGGTGCTATACAAATAAAATTGAATGTTTGTGTTTCACTTGCAGAGCTGGAGTCACTGCGATTGGAGAAGCAGCAGTCACATGACCGACTGCATGAAGCACAGGAGGTACTGTAGATTAACAGTCTCTGCTGCACTGTTGTTCTTGTCCTCTGTGTTATTTTTGCAGCTAATCTAAATTGATACATTTCAAATACACTTGAATCTTGAGAAGAAATGAATCGTAATTACTTATGTGAACTTTGTGAATGAAGATTGATTTTGTGATCCTTTAACTTTGCCTATTTGTTCCTCAGATGTTGGAGCAGCAGCGACAGAAGTTGTCAGAGTTTATGAAAATCTGTCAGGAGAAAGACGAGATGATCAACAAACTTCAGGCAGCCATGGACGGCACCGTGGAGGACGCCACCAGAGACGTACGTAACACACTCTACTGCGACTGATTAGAAACCCATCTCTAATTGCAACATATTCATTTTTGGGTAGTTTTATATTATTCTGTGTGTTATTAACCGGACAGTTAATAACACAAAACTACTTCTCTTCAGGAAACTCTTACTTGTGTTGTTTAATATTTTCTTACAGCTTATAGAGAAAACCTTAAAAATGGTGACATACATTTTAGAGTGATTTAAAAAAAAAAAAAAAAAGTTATAGCAGTTTTCAGTTCATGTCTATAAAATTATCCATCAAAGTGAGCTCAGTGAACAGTCTCTTTTTTTCAGAGGGCTTTAGTGGAGTCTATCAGATCAGAGCTGATGGACCTGCAGCAGACCTGTCGCTGTATGAGAGGGTCACGAGGAGACGAGGAGGAGAGCAGGAAACGTCAGCATGATGCACTGCATGATGAGGAGGAGACGGGACAACCAGCCCAGAAGAGAGGTCAGCGAAGTAGGAGCAGATGGTCAGATGAAGGTGGTTCTCTGAATCCTTCGTTCTTATTTTTTGATCTTCTTTCTCCTCAGTGGTTCTAGAAGAGGAGATCTGGAGGCTCCACGAGGAAAATGACAAGAAGGAGGAAACCATCCAGGAGCTGATGGAGAGGACCAAAGGGCTGGAGGGGGTGGAGGAAGAGAGGTCGAGGTTGGAGGAGGAACTGAGGAGACGGCAGGAGCAGGTGGAGGAGCTGAAGAAGGAGCAGGTTTTTCTGGAGCAGAAGTTGCAGAATCTGACAGGTAGGAGCTAAATATCTAAACCAGAATCTGCAACACAATAAAGGTCAGAATAGAAAGTAGAAGTTCTCAACATACTGCCAGCAGCACCTAGAATAAATCCGACTGACATGATTTGTAGTGAATTCAGTTTCAGCTTGTTGAGTTTAGTCCAAAGAAAATAGAAGAAATACAATAAACCCTTGTTTGCATATTGTCTTCCCAGTGTAATGCAGGAATATTGAGTAAATACAAGTAAATAAAACAAGTAAATAAAGTTCTGTCCCCTCCCTCCATAGACCTGGACCACTGTCTAAACTGTGACTCCGTGTTTTCATCTCTGGAATCGGAGCAGAGGGAAACTTCTAGGCTGACCAAGGAGAACAAAGCTCTGGTTAATGGCATCTTCCAGCTGCAGACAGAGGTACTGCTCTGTTATCACTGTGTCTACTTTATTAGACGCCTATTTACAGGTGGATGTAGCAACAGGTAGGAGCAGATTTAAAGTTCAGACGTAAACTTACTCTCTCCATTGTCAGGTAACCAGTCTCCAGAAACAGCTCAAAGAGCAGACGGACAGGTGTGAAAGCCTATCAGAGCAGCTTAGCACCACAGAGACCCGCCTTCAGGAGCTTCAGAGCCAATCAGAGGAGAAGAACAAATCAATCGACAGTCTGAAACAGGAACTCAAGGTCTTTATTTTTATTTTGTCATTAGCAGGATGAGCTGATCACTTTGATCGCTCAGTAAGTTTTAATGTCTGTGGCACGACTTTGTTAGTTGCATTTGATTCATGGGATAAATGTGGCGACTGTGTTTGATCACATGACTGACTGATGGTTTCAGGAGCAGGAGGCTCGGAGCAGCAGCAGCAGCAGTTTCCACGCTGTCATAGAGGAGCTGAAGAAGGAGAGTCAAGCGGCGCTGCAGAGGTCGGCTCAAAAATCCCAACAGATCCAGGATCTGCAGAAAGAAAAGAGTCGGCTGGAGGAGTCTCTGACACACAGGTTGATAAATACTGTTATTAATCACTTATCAGTCAGGGTTTTTACATTTAGTCATTTAGCAGACGCTTTTATCCAAAGTGACTTACAAGGGTAGACAGGGTACAGGACAGATGGGATTTGAACCCCAGTCTCCCACATGGTAGGCAGTGATGTTACCACTACAGTAACCAGCTGCTTTTTTTTGATCCAGTACACAACAGAACCAACAACTAATCCAGTATTAATACTCTCTGTCTCACCTTTTCTCCTGTTTTCTGCTCGTCTCTCCTCGTCTCTCCTCTTTGTTTCATCTCCTCTCCTCTTTGTTTCATCTCCTCTCCTCTGTCCTTGTCTCCTCGCATTGTCACCTTTCCTTCCACCTTTTGCAGCGAGACCAGGTGTTCACAGCTGACAGAGGAGTTGTGCAATCAGAACACAGACTTCTCCCACCAGCTTCAGAGCTTGAGGGCAGAGATGGCGAGATCGGAGGAGGAGAGGAGCAGAGAGAAACAAGGTCCGATTAACCTGAACCACAGTCAGATCCTGAACTTTAATGTCAGTTAAAATCAAGTAGCTTCGCTGTGATACATAAATTAAAACCATCCCAGAGTTTGCTCTTCATGACAGTTGGTTTTAAAATCACAGACCTGCTTCCATTGTAAGCCCGAGGCAGATCACAGACCTGCTGCATGTTTTACTTGATGATTTCTGTTGGACCTGGATTCTGCTGTGACACAGTACAAGATACACAACAAACACGAAATCATCAGTCAGTTTGTGAAGAGAAGAAACTAAATGAATATCGATTAGTTCTCTCAGTAACTGTTCAGAAATCAGGTTGTTGAAGTTTTTCTCTGCTGGAATCTGTTGATGAATTAAACTGAACATATTAGATTCTGCTGAGACACGAGGAACAAATCTGGATTCAAACATTCATGTTATCAAACAGCATCAAGTTCATCACTGGTTCAAATACTTTGTTTAATCAGGAACTCAGAGAAATGACTTGTTACTGCAGTACTGACACTGTTGGACTTGAAGTACATTATACAGCTTGAGAAAATATTTGAAAGTGGCACTTTTCAATGAGTACTTGAACTCTTTCTTGAATACTGTCTTTGTGTACCTTCATTTCCTCTGCTCAGAGCTGTATCGAGTCTTGACGGAGTTGGAGAAGGATCTAGAAGAGAGCCGCAGACAGACGCAGACTCTGAAAGGAGGTAACTTCATCAGTAGAAACAGTAGAATCTGGGTGAATTTAGACTTTGATCAGGTTTGTCTCATCGCTCGTTGTTTCTCTCAGAGCTGGAGCGTCTGAAGGAGGAACTGCAGAGAAGAGAAGAGAAGGAGAACAGAGTGGAGACGGTGAAGATGAAGACGTCTGTGGTGGAGGAGCTGAAGGAGAGGAGGGGGAGAAAACAGGAGCAGGAGGGAAGAAACAACAGAGAGTTGGAGGCAGTGGAGAGACTGAGGGAGGAGAAAGAGGGCAACACACAGGTCAGACCATTTTAATGACCTTTGACCTCTGCACTGTCTGTTATGAAGCTAATCTCAGCTCTGACCTCCGCTGTGGTTCTGTGTGTAGAGTTCTGCTGGTCGTGTTCACCCAGAGGAGAAGCTGCGTGTTTCTCCTCTCAAGTCCAATGTGGCCGGCAGGAAGAAAACCCCCAAAACCACCGGGAGGAAGAGGAAGAGCTGGGAGGTGGAGGTGTGTTATTAAAGGAGCAGTTCACTGTTTAACCCACTGACAGCTTCTTCTTGTCATTTCAGAACCATCCTCAGTTTGTATATTTAGTTTAGTGTTTCAGTCCTCACACCTTCAACTGGCTGTTTGAGGGTTCAGACTTTGTTTCAACTTCGAATCAGGTTTAGGTCGGCAGGAGACGACTTCAGGAAGAATAATCAAAAAAGTGTCTGTTTCAGGACCTGGTTTTCAACGAGAACAAGAGGAACAAAGTGAGAGGAAACGCCCGAAGCAAACAAGTAAGAAATCAAAGATATGCAAAGTCTTCTTCTGTGGTTAAATAGGACTGTATCCAGTCTTCTTCTGTGGTTAAATAGGACTCTGTCTCCAGTCTTCTTCTGTGGTTAAATATGACTGTATCCAGTCTTCTTCTGTGGTTAAATAGGACTCTGTATCCAGTCTTCTTCTGTGGTTAAATAGGACTGTCTCCAGTCTTCTTCTGTGGTTAAATAGGACTGTCTCCAGTCTTATTCTGTGGTTAAATAGGACTCTGTCTCCAGTCTTCTTCTGTAGTTAAATATGACTCTGTCTCCAGTCTTCTTCTGTGGTTAAATAGGACTGTATCCAGTCTTCTTCTGTGGTTAAATAGGACTCTGTATCCAGTCTTCTTCTGTGGTTAAATAGGACTCTGTCTCCAGTCTTCTTCTGTGGTTAAATAGGACTCTGTCTCCAGTCTTCTTCTGTGGTTAAATAGGACTCTGTCTCCAGTCTTCTTCTGTGGTTAAATAGGACTGTATCCAGTCTTCTTCTGTGGTTAAATAGGACTGTGTCTCCAGTCTTCTTCTGTGGTTAAATAGGACTAACTCCAGTCTTCTTCTGTAGTTAAATATGACTGTATCCAGTCTTCTTCTGTAGTTAAATAGGACTGTATCCAGTCTTCTTCTGTGGTTAAATAGGACTGTCTCCAGTCTTCTTCTGTGGTTAAATAGGACTGTCTCCAGTCTTCTTCTGTGGTTAAATAGGACTCTGTCTCCAGTCTTCTTCTGTGGTTAAATAGGACTCTGTCTCCAGTCTTCTTCTGTGGTTAAATAGGACTCTGTATCCAGTCTTCTTCTCTGGTTAAATAGGACTCTGTATCCAGTCTTCTTCTGTGGTTAAATAGGACTCTGTATCCAGTCTTCTTCTGTAGTTAAATAGGACTGTATCCAGTCTTCTTCTGTAGTTAAATAGGACTGTGTCCAGTCTTCTTCTGTAGTTAAATAGGACTGTATCCAGTCTTCTTCTGTAGTTAAATAGGACTCTGTATCCAGTCTTCTTCTGTAGTTAAATAGGACTCTGTATCCAGTCTTCTTCTGTAGTTAAATAGGACTGTATCCAGTCTTCTTCTGTGGTTAAATAGGACTCTGTATCCAGTCTTCTTCTGTGGTTAAATAGGACTGTCTCCAGTCTTCTTCTGTGGTTAAATAGGACTGTATCCAGTCTTCTTCTGTGGTTAAATAGGACTCTGTATCCAGTCTTCTTCTGTGGTTAAATAGGACTCTGTATCCAGTCTTCTTCTGTAGTTAAATAGGACTGTATCCAGTCTTCTTCTGTGGTTAAATAGGACTCTGTATCCAGTCTTCTTCTGTGGTTAAATAGGACTCTGTGTCCAGTCTTCTTCTGTAGTTAAATAGGACTGTGTCCAGTCTTCTTCTGTAGTTAAATATGACTCTGTATCCAGTCTTCTTCTGTGGTTAAATAGGACTGTCTCCAGTCTTCTTCTGTGGTTAAATAGGACTGTGTCCAGTCTTCTTCTGTAGTTAAATATGACTCTGTATCCAGTCTTCTTCTGTAGTTAAATATGACTCTGTCTCCAGTCTTCTTCTGTGGTGAAGGACAAACGAGACGGGACTCTTGAGAAGATCCAGGAGCTGATCCACAGCTCTCCCTCCATCCTCGGCAGTAAAGGTCAGTGAGACAAAGTTTTCTGAGAACCTGTCAGTGGTTTTACCGAATGTAGCTTCACCTCCATCACATCTCCACAGCCCAGGGTCCACAAACATCTCTGACGGTGAAGCAGAGACGTTTGTGGACAGATGATAACAGACAGTAAGCGAGTTTGTGTGCGTCTGTGTGTAATATTAAAAATAAAGTCATTTTCAATTGAATTGAAGCGGGTTGTTTTTGTGCTGACCACCATCAACCAGCAGAGGGCGCTGCAGAGGCAGCAGTTCTGAGATAAAACCTCACTTTGAGTCTAGATCTCAGTCTGAGAGGTTTGTTAATCTGCTGAGCTCAGATCATCAGAGTTAATGTTACATGTTGGTTCACTTATCAAGTTCTTGGTCTGTCTGCAGCTAAAAACATCATCGGTCTGGTCAGTGGACACTCGGTGGAGAATGAGACGGTTTCCACAGCAACCAAACCTCGACGAGGACGGAAGAACCTCTATCAGACGGACGCTTCGTCTCTGATGCTCGACTCCCCAAACATGGTGAGATGCTGTGTCTGTGTTGCTGTTTTTGTGACTCTGACAGTGAGGTAATGGGGAAGTGAAAAGGAAATAATTTAGCATCAGTACAATTGTTCTCAACAACTGTAATGATGTGTTTGTTCTTCTTTCAGATGTCAGGAGCACAGGAGGAAAAGGAGAGCGACCACCTCATCATTAAGAGACAGCTGCGCTCTAAAACCTGCAGGAAGTAAAACGGGTCTTCAGTTTTTTCTCTTAAACGTTTCTCTTCAGTCCGTCTGAAGAGGTTTTTTTAAATAACTGTACAGTTTGTTTCTGTCTGATAATGACTTTAGCTTCTTAGTTTGTGATTTCAGGACTTTTTTTGTTGCTGGGAGAACGATTCAACAAGCTTTGTCATTTTATGAAAAAATAAAAATGATTACGGCCTCCTCTGCTTCAGGCTGCTGTTCAGTTCAGCTTCAGTCAGTGCGTTTGTTTTTCATTACTGACTCTGTGGAGACAGCTCATCGGGCGTGTGGTAAGATCAGGGACGTAAACCGTTTCATTTTTTAACCAAATATTTGCTCAGCTTGAGTCGAAATCTACAAGAGAACACGTGGTGATGTAAATTCAGCTGTGAGCAAACATTACTTCAGAGAAGTGATTTTTGGTTCTCAGTTCTTACACTATTGATCCACAGCTCAGTGTGGAAATCATCAACGGTTCCCGTGACGACCCCCACAGGTCGGGTCAGATTCGGATTAAAATGACAAACTGAAACTGAACAGTTTGTAAAGTTCTCTCACTAATTCAGCTTTAAACAATAATTCTTTCTAAATGATCAGATGATTTTTTTTAGTAGCTTCTATGACGGTGGAAACATGTTTTCTAGTCTTGATTATCTGTAAACTGTGGAAACTCGTTAGTTATATAATGAAACGGTTATATAAAAAACAACAGGATACAAACGTGGCTTTGACAAAGTGTTTTTTTTTAATTAATCAAAAGAGAAGTTTAGTTTTATTGTTTCTTATAAAATGAACATCTGCATCACAGACATGTTATTTTGTGAGGTCTGAAAAGTTCTAGTGTAGAACAGCAGCTTCACTTTTCCTTTAGCTTTAGCTTTTAATGGTTTGTAGAAACTTATCACAACTATTACTTTGACACACATGTAACGGACATTTCCGTTAAACAGAGTCACAGTTTTATTCACGATCCACCTGAGAATTTATTTTGTACCTGAGTAAAAAACCTGATGAGGTGTTTGTTCCTCCGACCTTCACTAAAATACTGGAAGCATGTGTAGGATTAGGGTGAGAAGCACAAAAACCGAATCATTCCTCAAACCCCTGAGATCAGCAGCTTCAAGACCCAAGCACCAACAGAAACAGATAAAGTCGATGTGTTGGCATCATAAACAGGAACCATCTTCCTTTTAATATGAATCCTGAGGAGTCACTTTTCTGATCTGGACTAATAGTTCTTAATTAATTTCTTGTGTAGAAGATTTAAAATTTGAAACACGTTCAAATCACACTAATCGTAATGTAAATCACTCGTTATTCGATGTATTCACTCGTTAGTAGTTTAGATGAGCAGTGTGAGCCGAGTCCTGGACCCCGTTACCCAATCGCAGGTGGACACCCCCACCCCCCATCAGCCTCTTTTTACACAGCTGCGGGGATCCCAGGTGTTGAAGCGTGACGTTTTACACACGTTAGAAATAAAAAACATAGCACAGTTACTTTTAAATCAATAATAGGAGTGTTAATGACACGATTCAAACAAAGCTGTTGCGTGTTGTATTCAACATGCTAAAGACTGAGGTCACTGATCGAGTTTGTTACGAGCTGCGTGTTTGTGCGATATGACGAAGGTTAAAGGTCAAATGGGGAGATTCTCGCTAGCAGGAGGTGGTCTGCTGCTTTCTACATACAGCTGGGCTACAACCCTAACCCTAACCCAGCAGACGAGAGTCACTTTACTGCCCAACATGAAGGATTCTAAACTGAATGTGATTCTACGACCCGTCTGTAACAGAAGAACAGAAAGTAACAAGAACGACTGCATCAAAAACCGTTAGAACCATTTTCAACTGTTTGTCGTGTTGGACACATCAGATCCATCCTTGACCCACTGAAAACCACCTGATGTCTGTGAACACACCGTTCTACAGATGCTGAGCCATCATCTGTTGCTGTGTTGAGGAACACGGACCTTCATGACCTTGTGACCTTGTGACTTATGGATGATGGTAACATCAGATAAGGTCTGATTATTAAAATCAGTGTGACTGATGTCCGTTTGTTCAGCTGTCAGACGACACATTCAAAGTCCAAACTCTTGTTTTTTTTTTCTGTTGCTGTCTGGTAGCTTGTCTGTCTGCATCATTGTCGTCATCATGTTCGTTGTCTCCTGCTCTTTATGATCCTGTTGATCTGGACCAGTTTGAGCTTAAAAACCAATACGCGAGGCTCTTGGATCAGGCAGCAAGCGGCTGATTTGAGTCCTCTAGGCTGAGGGAGAACGGCTCCCGCTTGACGTCCTCGGTGACGACAGACAGCCGGCGGCGGCATCGTCGAATCCCGGTGATGGTGGTGAGTATGAGCGCGCTGGTCAGCATGGCGGCACCACTGAGGAAGAAGGTGGCAGTGTAACTTCCTGTGGCGTCGACCAGCCAACCTGGAGACAACAGAAGAAGAGTTTCAGTTCAGACAGTGAAAAAGGCTTGTTGGACTGGGATCCTGGATCATTCACAGTTCATCTGCTTTTCAATCTGGTGTTTTAATGTAGTTTCATTCACATTTTTAATTTGTGTTACTGGGGACATTTGGATAAAATGTATTTTTACACAGACATCAGTAAATCTTCAAAAGCATCCAACTACCATAGTTAAAGCAGAAATAAAATAGATTTAAAGGTAAAATATAACATGTTCTGAGGGTTGTAGATCATCACTGTGAACAGAACATTTACTCTGATATAGTTAAAAGTTACTGTCCAACTGGACTTTGACGTTTTCCTCTGACCTCGTTTAGGATTCGTAACATTGGTTAAACTTTACATCTAAAATCCTACATCTGTGTTTAGAGTGGTTTTGGTTTCCTTTTAAACCAGCCTGCAGATAAATAATCTAATTCACAATTCTACAGGAGATTATGTGCATTTATTGTTTCAAAGACCTTTTAGGAAACGAGCAGACACTCCAGGAAGTCAAGACCACAGATACTGAATCAAGAGTCCCTGAACACAATTCATACAACTTCCAAACAAGTCATTGTGGTTGTTGATCAGCAGGAGATTGTAAATGAGGTGTATGAAGCAGTGTGAGTGATGCTGATTGTTCACCTCCAATTGGCGGGCTGATGAGGTAAGGGATGGCGTGGAGGAAGTAGACCACACCCAGCGCTGAGGAGAGGTATGAAGCTCCCACAACGTCCGACGTCACGACAGGGATCAGAGCCACATAGGCGCCATCGAAGTAACCATAGAGAACCGCAAAGGGAACGAGGAGCGGGAAGGAACGAAGCAATGGTGCGAAGAGGCAGCAGAGACCTTCCATCCCCACCGAGAAGATGTAGCAGACCAGACGGTACGGCTTCAGACACCTGAAACAGCCAGAGAAACATGTTTACATGTGAAATAACAAGAAAACCATCCAGCGTGAGCATAGGAGGTTGGAGGCAGCATGTTGGTTTGAAGCTAATGGTCAGCTCCACCTGGATGACTCATTAAAGACCAGTTAATCTAAAGACAAAGTACAGTCGATTCACATTAATCGGCTCAATCATCATACCTCCGGTCTGTCAGCCAGCCGAAGGTGATGTTCCCCACGATGTCGATGATGCCAAGGATGGACATTAGGAAGGCGGCGTTCTGGTGGCTGACGCTGGCACTCAGAGCATAGGGCACCAGGTAGACGAAGGGGAGACTGCAGCCACTGGCCAGAAATAGGAAGGACACAGCCAGGCCCAGGAAGTCCGGCAGCAGGAGGAAACGGTACTCCTTACTGGACAGGAAGTAGCTGAGGCACCTCCTCCTCCTGAGATCAGGGGTAATGGTCCCTGGCTGCAGTGATGGCAACTTTTCAGATGACAAAAGTCTGTCTTCAGATTCTTTGAAGGGTTTTATGGCAAGGTCGGCTTCCTGCGATGAGGTGAAACCTGCAGGAGGAGACAGGGTGGAGCTGATGATGTTGAGGTCTCAGTGCTGTTCTATTTAGTATCTGACAGGGAAGTGGTGGTTTGGATAGTGTGAGGTGGCTGCCATGATGAACAAGTAGCATCGTTACAAAGACAACGGTCTGAGTTATCATTGCACCTCACCATGTTTCTCATCCAGGGTCGACGACGACTCCACCTCCTTCTCCTGCGGTGTGATTGGTCGGAGCAGGGCCCCACAAACGCAGAGGTTGCCAACGACAGCACTGAGGACCAGCAGCGCCCCCCTCCAAGAGTACTGCTCGATGAGCTCTTGCACAGCTGGAGCCAACACAAAAGTCCCAATGCCGCTTCCGGACATGGCGATGCCGTAAGCCAACGCCTTCCTTTGCCGGAAGTAACAGCCAACCATGGCAATGGCCGGGGTGTAACAGAGAGCGAAACCCAGACCTGGAAGACAAACATTTGTAGGAACTGAGGACATCTGTGGAAGGTTTTAGAGCAAAGACAAAAGAAAGACTTTTGGCAAGACATTTTTAAAATGAGACATAATTTCTTTGTAATCATGAACAGTTTCTGTTCTGGGGGATTAAAGACTAACCTTTGGGGGAGAACTTGGGGAGTGCTTACCTGTCAGGATACCCATGCTGAAGTAGAGGAGCTCCAGGTTGGTGGCGAAGGAGCTGAGGAGGAGGCCACAGGAGGAGAGGACTCCGCCCAACATCACAGCCACCCGGCAAGACCAGCGATTCCCAACCAGACTCCCAACAGGAGCTGCAGAAACACACAGCACATCAGTGTGAGTACAGAGTTTTGACAGCACCTCCTAAAGGCTGCAGTGTTCATAGACTGAGGATCAGTGTAGACAGGGTACGACATTAATTTCTCTGCTGATACAGAACACATTTGTTAATAGTATAAACTAACTACAACAAAATACTACTCCACATGGCACCTATGAGTACTACTACTATAACTCCTCCTACTACTACTTTGTATGTTGGCTCGGGACAATTCCTAGAAAGTTTTTTGCTTTTCTCCAGTGACTAAAATGTAGTGGTCCTAAAATAGATCTTTGGGGAACACCATGAGATATTTCTGTTTTTATATTAATGTATAATTTAGTTTAAAAAAGAAAACAGACATTAAAACACAGAATAATTGTTTCACCATTGTTTTTTTTCATGTCACCATTTTTATTGTTGTGGAGAATAAATTGTACCTGAGAAACAAACTATCACTTTACTCCAGGGTTTAACCACAGGTTTTTAATTTTTACCTAAACCACCTAGATGAGTCTACAGGGATTCAGGAAACGCGTTCAGAATAGGTGAGTTTTGTTTAAATAGTTCTACATAGTTACAGTCGCCAAGTATCCGGAGTGTTAGCTCTGTGACTCAAATACATGAGAGGCAGAAGGTAGGGCTAGGTGGTAGCCTGACTGTGTGAGTATTACTGACCACAGAGCATGGTGGTGCAGTCCACCAGGCTGTGGATCCATGCTGTTGCAGAGTAGTCGGCTCCAAAATGAGCCTGAAACTCCACAAAGAAGAGGGAGATGCACCTGGAGACACACACAGGAGGCATATACCGATTAATGAGTGATTAATAATCAGATTAGTGAACAGAATACCCAGCCTGCAGTTAACGGCCAGCACCACGCAGCAGGTCACAGGACACAACGGGCATGTGCATGTGCTACCGTGCGTTAAATACAGAAGAGTGTTATGACTGTACTGGGGGATGTTATGTTGTTATATAACAGACACAAGTGAAGACAAACAGACAGCTGGGTTGTGCTCTGGACTTTAGCGTGAAGAACCTCCTGTTATGTAACTTTGACTTTGAATGTTTGACTGTGAAAACCATGAACTCTCAAATTTTACAGGTGAATGAGTCTCATACAACAAAAGAGGTTCTGATACGTTTTAAATCAGACTTTTCTCTCTGAGCAGTCGATTGACGAGTCCGATACAGGAGAATTTGATACAAACCTCATTTTAGTCCAGTCGCCTGTAAAAGTTTAATTCATAATCAAGTTGGGTCAATGGACCGAACCAAAGCTGACATCTAATTATTCATTTTCAAAAAAAGACAGATCTCTCTCTGAGAGGGACCCAAGAACAGCCAGGTCCAAAAATACTTGGAGCAATTAAAGCAATGATACTGGTGTCAGAATGGATCGAAATCAGTCATAGGCACTAAAATAATTCAAAAACAAATGTATGCAAATAAAGGTCAATAAAAACAATGAGGTTGCAGAAACTACGACTCCCACGGTGCTTTTTAGGAGGGGAAGTAATAAAGTATGAAAAACATAGTGACTTCCACAAGTTCTTTGAAATGACTCGTCCGACGTGTTAATGGTAACTAGGTCAGAGCTCGATGTGTCTCTGGTGACGTCGTGCCCACGTGCTGGTTTTCATAGTCAAGAAGCGGGTGGTAACAGACTGACACTCCCACAACAGGCCTACTGCAGCTCCGGAGAACATTTAGTACTACAAACCTGTACAAACTTGCCTCAATTCATGCCACTGCCTGTCCTCCAGACACGATGAACTCTGCAGCCTTTAAACTGAGAGGGGGGACTGAATGTCAGAAATCATAGGGACAGGTCTAAAAGCCAAGGAGCGAGGACACAGTTTCAACATCAGTTTATAAAGTCCAAATGTTTCTCAGTTGGTTGTTTGATGGAGACCAACAGGTGCTGGAGTTGGTTTTCCAGTTTAAAGCGTGGATCCTCTGATGGGAATGAGCCTTTTCAGACAACGCAGCAGTGGACGTCATTTAACGTCATATGATGAAGATGCTGATGAGTCCTGGCTGCCCGTCATTGACCTCTGGCAGTTTACACTGAAAACAGTTCTTCTGTAGACGGTTCAGCCGATTAGTGTGGAAGTACAGTATTTGCACTAGTGCCTAATTGGAAAAGTGTTGTTACACATTTAGTATGAAACTGTTGGAACTTATGGAACTAGACATCACTAAGGAGCCACGGGCGTCTTGGTACCCTCCTTAAGCAGTGTCTGGCAGTCAGGCTGGATCAGGCTGGCCTTCCACTCTGAAGTACAGAACCACCAGACACGGTGCTGGTAGAAATATTTAATAACTGTTCTGGATTCTTTTAAAACGTTATTTTATCTTTGATGTTGAAGGTTAAATAAATCAGTGAAGGTGTAAATGACCAACAGAGTATTTTCTGTTAAATCATTAGACACCGAGTACTGAGTACTGAACACAGAGTACTGAACACAGAGTACTGAACACAGAGTACTGAACACAGAGTACTCAGCACTGAACACCGAGTACTGAACGCCGAGTACTGAACACCGAGTACTGAACACAGAGTACTGAACACCGAGTACTGAACACCGAGTATTGAACACAGAGTACTCAGTACTGAACACAGATTACTGAGTACTGAACACAGATTACTGAGTACTGAACACCGAGTATTGAACACAGAGTACTCAGTACTGAAAACAGATTACTGAGTACTGAACACCTACTGAGTACTGAACACTGAGTACTGAACACAGAGTATTGAACACCGAGTACTCAGTACTGAACACAGATTACTGAGTACCGAGTACTGATTACTGAAAACAGAGTACTGAACACAGAGTATTGAACACCGAGTACTCAGTACTGAACACAGATTACTGAGTACTGAACACAGATTACTGAGTACCGAGTACTGAGTACTGAAAACAGAGTACTGAACACCGAGTACTCAGTACTGAACACAGATTACTGAGTACGGAGTACTGAGTACTGAAAACAGAGTACTGAACACCGAGTACTCAGTACTGAACACAGATTACTGAGTACTGAACACAGATTACTGAGTACTGAACACCGATTACTGAGTACTGAACACAGATTACTGAGTACCGAGTACTGAGTGGTGATTTCACTCTCTGTACTTGTAGAACTGCTTGAATTCACCTTTATGCTGAGTTGCTGACGGACACACACAGACGCTGTCAGCAGAACGTGGTCGTGTGATGTAAGAGACAGGAACTGTGTTTGTTCAGGTGTCAGAGTCTCAAACCGAGACCTTCAGAGGTTCATTTAATGTGTGACTGCCGCTCAGTCTGCGCTGTGGCAGGGGAGCAAGTTCATTCCTGGAGAGCTCAACATGAATTTTCCTCTGACGCCCTCGAGACAAGCTCAAAGTTCAGTCCCAGCAGAAAGTGTCAGTTTGTGTCCAAGCAGGTTTTCATGGGTCTAAATTGGGGGTTTATGCTTTTCCCTGTTCAAAGGTTTGGAAAAGCAGCATCAGTGTGTCTGAACATGTTCGTCTTGTGTTAACAAGCAGGCAGCCAAACAGGTTTTTGTTTGAAATCAACCACAGACACACTGAGACTCTCCTATGTGGGGCGGGGACGGTGGTGGGAGCTCAGCGGTTTCATAATCTGTGGGGGTTTGGACAGACCTGGTCTGTTTCCAGTCTTTATGCTAAGCTAAGCTAACCAGCTGCAGCTTAAGCCTCAGTCTAATCAGCTGTGTGCTGCAGCGTTCCCGACGTTCCCGGGAATCTCTCAGAGAGAGAATAACTGGAAGACAGTTTCTAAAACCAGTTTAGGTCCCACTGAAACCAGTGACGGCACACAATTATTAACAAAGTCATTTTCACGGTAGAGACGTCAGAGTCCCTCAGACACGTTTAAAGACGAGGCCTCGAGTGGGAAATGTAATGATTGATGGGATTAGGATTCATTATAAACTACTGGAACAGGAAGTGTTGCTGAAATCCAATTTTAAACTCTTATAATAACTTATTCTAATAATATAATGTTTCCTAGGTTCCAACGTAGCTTAAAGCAGCTGCTTGAAGCTGAAACCTGATGAAAACAGCAGCGAATCACATCTGTCAGACCGTTACTACTGCTGCAGTTAAAATGGGAAACTTGTGTCTGTCGTTCCCTCATTGGTCAAAAGGAACCGAGAACCAGAACACAACTGAGGGTGGAACCTGCTTCCTGTAGAGGGGCCAAACCTGAGCTCCTCTGCAGTGTGTGTGTGTGTGTGTGTGTGTGTGTGTGTGTGTGTGTGTGTGTGTGTGTGTGTGTGTGTGTGTGTGTGTGTGTGTGTGTGTGTGTGTGTGTGTGTGTGTGAACTGGGCTCAGTACAAATGTTGGAAGGCGGCTGGAAAGGAAGTGGTCGGGTCGAGGTTCCCTCTGACTAATGAGCCAATCACCCATAATGAGCTGAGCTGAGCTGCACAGCTTCAAGTGTTGAGAGACGACTGGTCTGCAGACATGTGAACATGTGGGGGGTGGGGGGCTGGTTGGTGCCTCTCCACTGTGTTGTCGAGCTTCATGTGTCCCTGTAAACTGAGCTTTCACTCAGTTCATAAACGTCTGTTTCTCATTGCTTGGTCCACGTGTTTACAGCATTTAAATAAAGTTATTGAAGTCGAAGTTGTGACTTCATTTAGAAAACAATGAATTCTTCCTGTTCGTCGTGTCCTCTGTCAACAGTCAAGCTCGGCAGTCACATGTCGAGTTACTGTGTAAAATATATAAATCACTGAACCCGAGAAATAAAATAAAATAAAATAAACCAGTGCTTTAACCACAGTATATTAATATTTCATTTAACACACGAGTACTTGTACTGAGTGGAGTACTTGTACTTCCTGTAACACAGATATTTTCTTTGCAAGTCACTTTGAATAAAGGCGTCTGATAAATGACTGAATGTAAATGTAGGAAGTCTGTAGAATACAGTGAAATCTAAATGTGACTGCAGAGAGGAGCAGTAAACATGTTGTTCTCCATCAGCTGTGCAGCCGTCTGGGTGTGGTGTTGACACGAACACGCTGAGTTTAACCCTTCACGCGCTCTAACGAAGGTCACACGCGAGTCATTAGAGAGGAATGTCCTCCAGCAGGTTTTTAATCCCAGCGTCAACCGTCTGACCTGGTTACACACTGACACAGTTTGAAACTGGGAAATGTTCAGTTTCAAGTTAGGAAACATTTACCTGTGTGTGCTGCGTTCACTGTCTTTGATTTTACCGTCTAAAGCTACATTTGTAGCTTGGAGCTTCGTGCCCCATGTTAAAACCTAACTGACGCCTGGTTTTTGGGAACAGCCGTGGAGAACATGGTGTAAAGAGCAGATCTGAAGTCTTCACGTGAGTCATTTCATAAAGACAAACAGAGGCTGTTTAATTAATCCATCCAGATCGTCCTGTTCAGTCTCGGCACAGTTGGACACAATGTTCTCGTTCACACCCTGAAAATATTCATTCTACCAGTGAACAGGACCCGTGGAACAAAAGTCACGGCCTCTAAACTCTTTCTATTCATTTCTGTTTGGTTTGAGACTCGTTCCTCTCGGGCTCATTTAAATGTTTAATGTTTGATCTGGTAACATGTTGTTGATGATAGATGATAGTTGATAGATGATGGATGATGGATGATAAATGATGGATGATAAATGATGGATGATGGATGATAAATGATGGATGATGGATGATAGATGATAAATGATGGATGATGGATGATGGATGATAGATGATAATCTCGGTCGACTCTTCAGAGAGAAAACAGATCAAATCAAGTACGGATCCTTCTCCTGAAGACACTTTTCTTCTTATCACACTGAATTATTCCTGTTTCAGCTCTGGACCAGAGACAGTTGAACTTTGACCTGTGACCTCAGTGTCCACTTTATTAGGTACACCTCTCTGGTCTAAGACAGTCCAGTCCAGCAGGTCTGTGCTGTTCTGCTGCACCTCATCATACTAACAGCTGTTTGTTGTCTGTTGCATTTGCATGAAGTGAAAAGTGTGTTTGTGTTTGTTACCTGGTCACAGCTCGTGTGCAGACTGTCACCATGAAGCAGCAGCCAACGATCACCCATCCCCACCCGCCGTCAGGAGGAGACATCCCAACACGCCTCTGTTTCACATCAGCCATTGGTGCAGCCGCACACTGAAAGGATTCTCCAAGCTGGTTTCTGGTCCTCGTCCGGCCCCTGGTCCTGAGGTCAGCTGGTCGCAGAAAGGAAGTTAGTGTCACTGAATGACCGGCCCGTCCTCACCTCCTGCTTCAATCCAAATCTCTGGAGGTAAAAATCGGACGGAACTGGGCTGAAGAAACAGCTGAGTCACTGTACGACTGGGCAGGTGGAGGTGAGAGAATGTTAGGGGGGAGTAAATGCAGGTGGAGGTGAGCAGCAGAGACGGGGGTGAGGAGGTGCAGAACAGGTTTCAGAGAAAGTGAGAGAGAGAACAGAGTAAAAACTGTGTGGAGCAGTCGTCCATCTCCTCTGTCCTCAGACCTCAGTGGGACTGAAAGTTAAAAAGCTTCTTCAGTCAATAAGTCACCAGCCGACCTTCAATCATTAACCGACCTCCAGCTGTGAACTCTGGAGGTGGAAGCACCTCCAAATTCACAGAACCTGCGTCTGACCCATTGAACCTCGTGTGTTTGTTGCTCCGGCGTCTGCTGAGTCTCGAACTGAGCGCGCCCTCCTTCACAGCAACAACAACATGTGCACTTGTGACAGGGAGTGCTTCATTCACCACACCTCCCCTCCCCTGGCTCCGCCGCAGGGTGGAGAGTCCTGAGTCCGGTGTCAGGTGTCAGAAAAGAAGTGCACCCAGACAGACCGGTCTAGCTGGACACTATTTCTGTCCCAGCGCTCCGGTGTGTTTGTGTTTGTTTATGTCCTGAGACGTGTTTACTGCCAGAGACACCAAGACCAGGATCCACACAGGACTGGGCCGCATTCTTTGAATCACTTAAGTGTAACTGGATCAGAACCCAGACCAAGAGCTGATTCTGATCCAGATCTAAGTAAGTGTTGTGTGAAGTAAAACTGATGCAGCAGAACCTGACGTGTTGTTGCTCCATATGTTATCGGACCAACACCGTTCGTGTTACAGCACAAACATGGGAAAACCTCAGGTTCTCCTAGAACCAGATTATCTGTTCTAGTCCAAATCGGCAGCAGCACTGGCAGCTGGTTGTTAAAGAGGCTCCGTCTGTTGTCCTGTTGTCTCCACCTGCTGGACTGAACTTGACGTGTTGCTGTAGGTACAATTACTGCAGAAAGTATTCACACTACTTCACTTTTTACCACGTTTTACTGCTTTCTGAGTGTCACTGTGTGTTTTACAGGAAGAGTGAAGCTGGATCGTGTTGGGAACCACTGATACCAGTTCTGCTGGTCACATCATGATGATCACTTTCAGTTAAGTGAGTAAGTCCAGCTCCAGTCTTTCCTTCTATCTGAACCTCTGTGGGCTGTAAAGACCTGGACCTGGGCTGGACAGCGTGTCCTAACACACTGAAGCTCGTGTTGCTGCAGAGCCAGAAAAAACTTTCACACCAAATAAAAAATGTATTTATACAATTTGTGTTAAACCAGTAAAAAAGTGAGAACATTTGATTTGATGAGAACAGTAAAGAGGCTATAGGAGGCTGCCTCGTTGTCTGTAGGGATAAATGGAACTGCACCGAACGTCACATGTTCAAGCACAAGTTAACTCAGGACGCTCAGCACAGGTGAGTGCTCCACAAGTAAACTGGCTTCACACCTGTAAACCTGCAGACACACCTGAGAGAGACAAACCTGGTCAGACAGCAGACGTCCCACCTGAGACACTGCACGTAATTTCACCTGGTCTCACCTGAGTCCACCTGTGAATCAGTGACTGTTCTCTAACAGTCAGACGCCTCGTTGTAAATATCCATCATGCAGGGTCTCACTCGAACTCTGGAATCCAAGTTTCTGTTTCTCTTCAACATTTAATTACTGGTTTGTGAACAGCTACTTAGTGATTTTTTTACCTAATCGATCATCAACGTCAATCATTGATCCATGAATGCATGAAGCTCAGCCCCCGTGGAGCTCTCTGCTCCTCCCCCAGCCCCCCGAACCCACAGAACCAAACAACAAGGGGAAACGGTGACCTTTGACCTTTGACCAAAACCGGATCTGTTCATCAGCTCCAGCTGTTCCCAAGACTTTGTGAATAAGATGAAAACCTGCACAGACAAAGTGACACGGACCTGTGAGGCCTCAAACACGGCCGTCGATCTGATGAAGCTTCACCTGCTCTAACGTTGAGCTCGGACACTTCAGCTCATTTAGTGAAAACACAGCGACTGAACTGAATGGAACAAACTTCACTATGAAGAGAGAACGCTTGTTCCACTTAAAGTAAGTGGAACAAGCGTTCAACAAGTAGTCGTGTTAGAGCCAGATGTACCTCGGTGTTTCACATGAGAGATGAACATGAACACTTCAAATATGTGACTAGTATTATTTCTCCATCAGTTATTTCCTCTGTAACATTAAACTGACGCTGAGCTAAGTAGCAGCCATGAACTTTAAACTTCACAGGCAGGTGGTTGGGGTGGATGGAGGACTGACAAACCCGGGTCCAGAGTCCAGTGTCAGGCCAGAAAGGCACGGTGCTTCGAGTTAGAGAAAGTGATGAGGATGTGTGAGTTTATGGACCCAAGCAGAAAAACACCACACAGACCGTTCTACAAAGTGTGTTGGTTCTTAAAGCTGGAGCTGTGAGTGGATAAAAGCTGTGATCACGTTGATCCCAGGTCGGATCCTTGTTGTATGTATTATGAAACCTGTGGTCTCCTGCAGAGGTTAGCACGTGGACTCACAGCAACAACAAACCAGGGTTCTCTCGAGTACTCTGGCTCAGGGATTTGTGACTCTAGTGTTCGTTGGTGTGATTGTTTGTGTGTCAGCCCTGTGACAGACTCCAGACTTGTCCAGGTGAATCCTGCCTCTCGTCCAGTCACAGCAGGGCTGGATGTTCTCCAGTAAGAGCAAACCTGCCGTTCAGCACCGGGGGACGTGTCCTCGGTCGTCCACAGTGTGGCCTCCGGGTTCTTCTCTGGTTCCACTAGCTCCGGATTCTCAGCCCGTTTTTGTCTTTTTGCCCTGATGACGTGTGTCAGGTTGGATTTTCTCTGTTAAGACTCGAGTGTGAGCCCCTCCCAACTTTTATTTTTTATTACTTATTTCAATTCAATTCAATTCAATTCAATTCAATTCAATTCAATTCAATTCAATTCAATTCAATTCAATTCAATTCAATTTTATTTGTATAGCGCCAATTTACAACAGAAGTTATCTCAAGGCACTTTACAGTGTTTAAGGTTTAAGACCTTACAGAAAATATTTATACAAAAAATTATAGAGAAAACCCAACAGTCCCATTTGAGCAAGCTTTAGGCAACAGTGGAGAGGAAAAACTCCCTTTAGAGGAAGAAACCTCCAGCAGAACCAGGCTCATAGTGGGTGGCCATCTGCCTTGACCGGTTGGGGTGAGTGGAAAGAGAAGAGAGAAAAGAACAGCAGGCAATAAAGACAACAACAAGCATCAAGAACATTGGGCAGATGAACTGGATTCTGGAGATGTACAGCTCCAGGCCGAGGATACCTGCAGAAAAGTACAGAGAGAGGGAGACAGAGAGGAGGAAACACAACTAAAAGAGAGAGAAGACACAAAGTTAATGACATGAAAGGGTTGCATTTGCATTGATATAGGAGAAAGGAGAGAGGAGAGGAGCTCAGTTTATCAGTAGAGGTCCCCCAGCAGACTAACCTATATCAGCATAACTAAGAGATGGTTCAGAGTCACCTGATCCATCTCTAACTAGAAGCTTTATAAAAAAGGAAAGTTTGAAGTCTAGTCTTAAATGTAGAGAGGGTGTCTGCCTCCCAAACCTGAACTGGGAGCTGGTTCCACAGGAGAGGGGCTTGGTAGCTAAAGGCTCTGCCTCCCATTCTACATTTGGAAACTCTAGGAACCACAAGTAAACCTGCAGTCTGAGAACGGAGAGTTCTGCTTGGAAGATAAGGAACTATGAGTTCTTTAAGATAAGATGGAGCCTGATTATTAAGGGATTTATAAGTTAGGAGAAGAATTTTAAATTCAATTCTGGATTTAACAGGGAGCCAATGGAGAGAAGCTAACGTTGGAGAAATATGATCTCTCTTGCTAATTCCAGTCAGAACTCTGGCTGCAGCATTTTGGATTAACTGGAGGCTCTTTAATGAGTTATTGGGACATCCTATTAATAATGAATTACAATAGTCCAGTCTGGAAGTAACAAATGCATGGACTAGTTTTTCAGCATCACTTTGGGACAGGATGCTCCTAATTTTAACTTTAATGTTTCTTAGGTGAAAAAAGGCAGTTCTAGAGATTTATTTTATGTATGAAGTGAAGGAGATATCCTGATCAAAGATAACTCCCAGGTTTCTTACAGTATTACTTGAGGCCAGAACTAAGTCATCAATGGTGAGAATGTGTTTAGACATAGTGTCTCTGAGATTTTTAGGCCCAAACAGTATAACCTCTGTCTTGTCCGGATTTAGGAGAAGGAAATTGGAGGTCATCCAGGCCTTTATGTCTTTTAAGCATTCCTGAAGTTTGACTAATTGATTAGTTTCTCCTGGTTTCATAGATAAATATAGCTGGGTATCATCTGCATAACAATGGAAATTTATAGAGTGTTTCCTAATAATATTGCCTAAAGGGGACATATATAAGTGAAAAGAATCGGCCCAAGCACAGATCCCTGTGGAACTCCATAGCTGACTTTGCTGTGCATGGAAGACTCATTAACATGTACAAACTGAAATCTATCTGATAGATACGATTTAAACCACTCTAGTGCTGTTCCTTTGATTCCAATGACATGTTCCAGTCTGTGTAATAAAATGTTGTGATCTATAGTGTCGAATGCAGCACTAAGATCTAACATGACGAGTATAGAGAGTAGTCAATTGTCTGATGCTAATAGAAGATCATTAGTGACCTTTACCAGTGCTTTTTCTGTGCTATGATGTACTCTAAATCCTGACTGGAAATCTTCATACAAGTTATTGCTACGCAGGTGGTCGTACAATTGCTTAGAAACTATCTTTTCAAGGATTTTAGAGATAAAGGGCAGATTGGATATTGGTCTATAATTCGCTAAGACCCCTGAGTCCAGAGTAGGCTTTTTGAGTAGGGGCTTGACTACAGCAACCTTTAAAGCCTGTGGTACGTAGCCTATTTGTAAAGACAGATTGATCTGATCTAATATGGACGTGCTGATCAAAGGTAAGACATTCTTGAGGAGTCTAGTCGGGATGGGATCTAAAAGACATGTTGATGGTTTAGAGGAATTAATTACTGAAATTAATTCAGAATGATCTACAGGGAGGAAGCAGTCTAAGTACGAGCGTGGATCTAGAGTTGTTGTACAATCCATGCTATATGCAGGGATGATCTGATCAATTTTTTCTCTAATAGTTATGATTTTATTTGTAAAGAAATTCATGAAGTCATTGCTGCTGAGAGTTGAGGGAATACTAGGGTCAACCGAGCTATGACTCTTTGTCAGCCTGGCTACAGTGCTGAAAAGAAACCTAGGGTTGTTCTTATTTGCCTCTATTAATGAGGAGTAATATGAAGTTCTAGAATTCACGCAGGGCTTTTTTATATATTATTAAACTATCTTTCCAGACTAGGCAATATTCATCTAAATTGGTGGAACGCCACCTCCTTTCCAGCTTACGTGATTTCTGCTTTAAGCTACGGATTTGTGAATTGTACCATGGAGCTAACTTCCTCTGACTCACTAGTTTCTTTTTCAGAGGAGCAACAGTATCAAGTATTGTTCCAAGTGAAGCACCAGTACTATTAACAAGATAGTCCACTTGTGCTGGAGTAACATTGAAATAACTGCCTTCCTCTGTGTTGGTACATGGCTCTGAAATAAAAGATGGAATCAGTTCCTCAAATTTGTCAACAGCATTTTCACATAAACATCTACTGTAGAGAATCTTATCTGTAGGTTTAGTAAAGTCTGGTACTGTAAATTCAAATGTAATTAAGAAATGGTCAGATAAAAGAGGGTTTTGGGGAAAAACTATGAACTGATCAACTTCCACACCGTATGTCAGAATAAGATCAAGGGTGTGGTTAAAACAGTGAGTGGGTTTATTTACATTTTGGGTAAAACCAATGGAGTCTAATAGTGAATTAAATGCAGTGTTGAGGCAGTTATCATCAACATCTACATGGATATTAAAGTCACCGACTATAATGACTTTATCTGCACTAAGAACTAAATCAGATAGAAACTCTGAGAATTCAGTTAAAAACTCAGAGTAAGGGACAGGAGGACGGTACACAATAACAAACAGGACTGGTTTTTGATTTTTCCAGTTAGGATCAGAGAGGCTAAGAGTGAGGCTCTCAAATGAATTCAAACTATGTTTAGGTCTGGGGTTGATTAACAAACTTGAGTGGAAGATTGCTGCTACTCCTCCACCCCGACCTGTGTTTCTAGGAACATTGACACAATTAACATGACTTGAGGGGGTCGACTCATTCAGAGAGACATATTCATCCTGCTGCAGCCAGGTTTCAGTAAGACAGAATAAGTCTATTTGATGGTCAATTATCAAATCATTTACTAACAGGGATTTAGACGAGAGAGATCTGATATTTAACAGTCCACATTTGATTGTTTTCTTGTTATTTTGTTCTAAGAGAGGAGTCGTCTTTATTTTTATTAGGTTTTTATGAATTACTCCTCTTGTGTTAGTTTTAGATATAAATAATTTAGGTACTCGGGGAGCAGACACTGTCTCTATGGGGTTATGGTGGTTTTGGGGGGGTGACGGCTGTAAGGAAGCTGCAGAGAGGTGTGTAAGACTGCGTCTCTGCGTCCTGGGCTCCACTCTGACATGTCAGGGTTTAGGTCGTCTAATAAACTCTGTCATATTCTTAGAGAGTTGAGACGCACCATCTAAAGTGGGATGGATGCCGTCTCTTCTAATCAGCCCAGGTTTTCTCCAAACCTTATTTGTTTGGACCTTGAAGCATTGACCTTTTTTTTTCAGTCTAACAGGATCCACTTCAGGTTTTGTAGTGAAAGATGAACTCTTAGAAGAGACGACTGGATGTATCAGCCAACATCTTGGATTACATTTGGACGATACTAAGATGTGCTGATAGAGGAACATTTGTTTGATATGAATTACACACACATGCATGTTTCTCCGTGTCCGGCCTCCTGCGACATGTCCGTGTCTCTGTAGATTTAAGAAGCTGTGAACGAGAAGCAGCAGTTTGTCTGTTTCCTCTGAAGGTGAAGACACGAAGTCTCTTCAGCTCCGGCTGCAGGTGAGTTCACACAGGAACAACCAATGTACTAAACTGCTCACAGATGTTTGGTCGGGATCTGTGTTCAGGGAATATTATGATTACATAAATCAGTTGTCAGTTTATTAGGAACCTCTGTGTTAAACTAAGATTCATTAGCAGATCTGTGATATTATTTAGGACAACAAGCGAACGACAGTATAACTGTGACAGGTGCAGACGTTGTTACTGTCACTCCCCAGTCTTAAATCACGCTGTATTTTGTGAGGAGTGAAGAAGTCTGGGCACCAAATAGCAGCTCTTTAAACAATCACGTTTCCAGACTGAACTGCAGTTATCTTCTGTTTTCACGTAGTGTTTTCACAGTGTTCAGACACACTCACACCAGCAGTTTGATCATCTGACAGTGAAGGTGAGTTTGAACTGAAATGTGTCTCTGTAAAGATGTTTTCTGCAGAGAACAACAATCTTTGTCATTATGTCTTTATTTCCTCAATGTTTGCCAGGATGGTTGAGGCGGTGGATCCACAGGACTGAGTTAGAGTCCAGTATAAAACAATTCGCCATTGATGTCATTGTTTCCAGTGACGTGATGTAAACGTAAAAGTAATTTCTTGTCATGTGACAAACATTGTGCAATGCTAAGGCTAAAAAGTTTTAGTACATGGTGGTTCAGCTTCATGTTGCCACCAACTTGTCGTACTAAAAAATGAAGTGAAAGACACTGATAGTTATTGTTTATGACTTGGAAGATGAAGCAGTTCATTAATGTAAAACACACACAGACACACACCTCACCATCTGTTCTTCCACATTTATCACCCACACAGGGAATGTGGCTATGAGCTTAAACAGGTTACAGGTGGTACCAGTCGTCTTCCTTCTGCTGGCTCCACTGTTGACCAGCTTCAATGCATTTGGAAAACCAGTGGACTGCAGCGACATCCATCAACAGAACAAGAACCTACACAGTGGAGTGTACACCAGCTATCCTCTTGGAGAAAAGTCAGCTGTCCAGGTAAACTTTATTCAAAGATAACGATGCTGGTTCAAGATGAGGACAGTGAAATCAGTTCTGATAAAGATACATACGCAGTAGCAGTAGTACTGATTGTAGTACATTTGGATTCAGCCTTGTCTTAGGTTTATTTATTTACTTAAAATGTGTGTGTGTGACATGGACTCATCAGGAGGAGGATGGACGGTGAGTATTTGAACTGAACATCAGTAAGAACACTTCCTGTTGGACTGTCACAATAAATCATCACCTTGTTGTCTGGAAACAACAACCTGTCCCCAGGTGTTCCAGAGGAGGATGGACGGTACAGTGAACTTCTACAGACCCTGGGATTACTACAAGTTTGGGTTCGGTGACCCTGCTGGAGAGTACTGGCTCGGTGAGACCTGAAATGAAACTAACGTGTGATTACGTCAAACTCAGTTCAGTTCAATTCAGTTTATTTATATATCACTTAAAGTTAAGACCGTAAAGAATATGACGATACAAAAATATGTGATATGTGGTGAAGAGGAATAGAATTACTTTTCTGTTCCTTGCTCATGAAGCTGTTTGACTGGTTCACTCCCCTGCTCAATACTATTATTTTGGGTTAGGGTTAGTCATGCTTCAGCCTTGTGGTGAGAGCTGCTGAAATGAAACTGAAGCAGGACACAGGGCGATGCTTTTTTGAGCAGTAGCTGGGTATAATCTGCAAAGCAATGGAAATTTATAGTGTGTATAGTGTGAGTGTTTCCTAAGAGAGACATAGAGTAAAACAAATCGCTCCAAGCACAGAACCTTGTGGAACTCCGTAGCTATCTTTGCTGTGCATCAAAGACTCGTCATTAACGTGTACAAACTGAAATCTATCCGATAGATATGATTTTAACCACTCTAGTGCTGTTCCTTTGATTCCAATGACATGTTCCAGTCTGTGTAATAAAATGTTGTGATCTATAGTGTCGAATGCAGCACTAAGATCTAACATGACGAATATAGAGAGTAGTCAATTGTCTGATGCTAGTAGAAGATCATTAGTGACCTTTACCAGTACTGTTTCTGTACTATGATGTACTCTAAATCCTGACTGGAAATCTTCATACAAGTTATTGCTACGCAGGTGGTCCTATAATTGCTTAGAAACCACCTTTTCAAGAATTTTAAAGACAAAGGGCAGATTGGATATTAATCTATTATTCACTAAAACCCCTGAGTCCAGAGTAGGTTTTTGAGTAGCAGTTCAACTACAGCAACCTTAAAAGCCTTTGGTACGTAGCCTATTTGTAAAGATAGATTGATCTGATCTAATATGAACGTGCTAATCAAAGGTAAGACATCTTTGTAGGGATGGAGTCTAAGAGACAATGTTGACAGTGTAGATGTATTAATTATTAAAAATAATTAAGAGGATCTATGGGAAGGAAGCAGTCTAGTTAAGATACTAGAAAAACAGTAAGAAAAACTTTTTGTATAGAACCAGAAACAGTACTGTGTCTGCTGTTAAATGTGTGTTCAGGTCTTAACAACATCCACTATCTGACAAAGCACCGACATTATGAGTTGAGAGTCGACATGCAGGACTTCAATGGAAATAAAGCATTTGCTCGTTACTCCTCGTTCTCTGTCAGTGAGTGTGATGGATACAAACTGAATGTGTCTGGATTCATCAATGGAGGGGCAGGTGAGTTTGAAACATTCCATCAAGGTGAGACCAGCTGGAGATATGAGTATATTTTCTAACATAATACTAGAAAAATGATCATGGGGTGGTACAGCAGGTGGTAGAGCAGTCGTCTATGAACCCCAGGGTGAGTGGTTCAATTCCCAGTTTCTACTTGCTGAGATGTCTTGGACAAGACATGCAGCTAGAGATAACTGGCAGCTGTCCAACCACAATCCCCCCATGGGGATCAATAAATGATTGATGCTGCCGACGTCCGCCGAGGCCAAGACTGACTTCATAGTAGTGTGTGACCAACTCCAGTCTCCAAACGCATCCCATAGAGCAGACGGTGGATCCGAGCGATCCCTGCTGCTACTAAACACACACTCAGCTTTAAAGTCCAACTAACTGGTTTCATCCTTTTTGGTGGAGGTTTGAAAGTCTGATGTGAATCATTATCTGCTGTTTACTGACAATAAATGAGAAGCTGAGCATCAACTGATGTGATCTGATGTCTTCACTTTGCCTTCACTGTCTGCTTCTCTCTGTTCACAAAGTTGATTCACTGACCTCTAGTTCTCAACCAGACAAACAACAGCTGCACCTTCTTCTGGGTAAAAATATTAAATGTCATTCTGTTTCTGAAGGTGCTGGTGTGGGGGGCATTAGAGCACACAGCATGAGTTACTCAGTCTCAACTATTCTCTCTTGCCTGGTTGGGGAAACTATCCCCCACATCAACAATTCACAGGACAACAGGGTGCAAAAACCAGGACCCAGATGAAACAATGTCATGATTTCACCTCTGTCTTCATCAGATTCCCACAGCTGAAGCAGTCAAGACTGTGAGGAAGCAACTGCACAATTTCTGACTGAACCAACTTCAGCCTGGACCTCGTATGTGTCTTACTGGTCCTCTGCCTCATCACCGCTTATGTCTTTTACATTTACATTTAGTCATTTATCAGACGCTTTTATCCAAAGCGACTTAGAAGTGAGGATCAAGGCAAGAAAACAAAATCTAGGTCAAGAAGAAACGACATCAAAGCAAAGTGCTATGATTTATGATTTATTTATTCTTATTTCAAGTACAATGAGTATTGTTACATTTAAAAACATGACTATGTTCTTCATCACGTCACTGATTGAATTGAATGTTTGGAAACTGCTCTGGATTTGTTCCTCTGGAGCCTCCACTAAGTTCTCATCTGTCAATCACAGCCAGTGTGGACAATCTATACATGGAGGAAGTAGAGAGCAGAACTCTGAGCCCGTCTCCACTCGTCTCCACTTGTCTCCACTAGCTCCTCGTTTCACTGAAGAGCTAGCGGAGATCAACAACTGCTGATCTTACTTTGGTGTCTGTGAAATGCTGGAAATGGAGTTGTACTCTGAAAAGAGTAAAAGACAGTAGTAGGAAGTAACCATTATAACTTAGTTAAGTACAGGACAGTTTCTGTGTGTTTTGTTAATGTTCTGGTGATATTAGGGAAGAGAAAGCTGCAATAGCTGAGAACAAGGAACTGTTAGTTCAAGCGGAAGATAGTGAACATTAATTAAACCTATCAGTGACAAATACAGAACTGAATCGTGCTCTTGGGGAACGACAGAGTCAGCATCAGGTAAGAATGAAATGTCTTATTTTATGATCTTGGTGTGTTAGTGAATCCTCTAACTGGAGTTAAGTAAAGTTTGGGAGAAGGGAAAGTTACTGCTGCTGCAGTAAGAGAGCGGTTGATCAAACCCAGGCAATGGACCAATGGCTTTTACATTTTATGTCTGCAAAATAATAACCAGGAGACATAATTAAGGAGAGAAGAAGATATCATATGGAAACAGTAACAGGCAAGAAATCCACTGATAAATAGGGATCATGTAGTGGCTACGTTTCCTACTGTGATGTAAATTTGAACTTAGAAAGGTTCAAGGTTTTCATGATACCTTGCATTAAAAACCACAAGTGTTTAGTGAACCCTCTGATGGTGTAGTCTGGAGGAAGTAATTCAGAACTGATTGTGAAAACAATGAAGAAGTGAGTTTGAAGTCGATAGAAGAGAGTGTCAGGCGCCTAGGATCCGACTCCATAGCCAGAGACCACACAGGACCAGAGAACTGAGACAAGAAATGTTTTATTGACAATAATAATGCAGTGGATGAAAGTCGGGACTTGCGGCCGAACAGGGCTGTCGTCAGGTGAGTATGGTGTTTGAAGTCCTGATGAGCTGTGGCTGAGAAGCGGGGAGGAGTGAACCAGAGAGAAGACTGAAGAGTTGTAGATTCCAAAATGGCCGCCAGTAGAGTGAGGCATATGTTGACTGGGAGCAGAGGAGGAATGATATGCAGAACAGGCTAAATGGCAAAAGCACAAGGGGTTAGTGATATGCAGGACAGGCTAAATGGCAAAAGCACAAGGGGTTAGTGAACAAAAACAGTGACAGATTTCCAGAAAGACGAGGCGCAGAGTAAGAGACGAATCCAGGGTCCACACACAAGAAGCAGTCCAAGCACTAAAGTCCGTGAGGCAAGATCCGAGGTCCAAACAACAATCCAGGTCAGTACTGAGAGGTAATATAGAAACAGAGATCCGATAGACTGATAACGATGTCAAGGGACGGTCCAGGTCATACACAAGGGAATCCAACTTGGAGACAGAACAGAGACACGGGCAGAGGGGAGCAGGAACAGGTCAGGCAGAAAACACTCACGCTGTCGAAGAGCAGAGCAGAGGCAGGTCAAAACAGAAGGCAGGTCTGGTTAGGGGGGAGTCAGGCAGAGACAGGTTTCAGGTCGGGCAGGGTTCGTTTCCAAAAATCAATCTTAAGGTAATGCTGGATAGGACTGTTCACAGGTTGGAGTACAACTATCTGGCAAAGGGGAAGCTGACTGACCTGCTAATAAAGGGACAGGGGAAGCCCAGGTGCAGACAATCAGTAATTAGCAGGTCACCTGACAGGGAGAAAACAGGGAAAGCAGGGACAGACAGGGAGGCGGAGCTGGGATCATGACAGTACCCCCCCCCCCCAAAGCCGACTCACGGCGGCTGACCAGGCTGGGCCGGATGGTCACGGTGGAACTGAGAGATGAGATCAGGATCCAAAACAAAGCGGGAGGGCACCCAAGACCGCTCCTCAGGGCCATAGCCCTCCCAGTCCACCAGATACTGCAAACCCCGACCCCGACGACGGGACCGGAGGAGACGGCGCACCGTGAAAGCGGGACCGCCGTCAATGAGCCGGGCGGGAGGAGGGGGCCTGGAGGCGGGCACAAGATCACTCACGACTTCAGGCTTCAACCGAGAGACGTGAAAGGTCGGGTGGATCCGAAGAGGTCTGGGGAGACGCAGGCGGACTGCCACAGGGTTGACAACCTTGGTGATAGGAAAGGGGCCGATGAACCTGGGAGCCAACTTCCGGTTCTCCACTCGCAACGGGATGTCCGTAGAGGAGAGCCAAACCCGCTGACCAACTCTGTAAGGCGGAGCAGGCCTGCGCCGCCGGTTGGCCTGACTTTCGTAGGAGCGAACAGACTTGATGAGGGAGGCACGCGCCCGTCTCCAGGCCAAGTGGCAGCGCCGAACCGAAGCCCGTGCAGAGGGGACTGAGGAGTCCTCCTCCTGGACATCAAACAGCGGCGGCTGATAACCATAGACCACCTGGAAGGGAGTCAACCCTGTGGCTGAAGATGGCAAGGAGTTGTGAGCGTACTCCACCCAAACCACCTTCGTCGACCAAGTTGTAGGTTCCCGGGAGCACAGAAGACGGAGGCCAGTTTCCAGCTCCTGATTCAAACGCTCCGTCTGCCCATTGGATTGGGGATGGAAACCAGAAGACAGGCTGACAGAGATCCCCAGCAAACGACAGAACTCAGTCCAGAAGTGGGCGGTGAACTGGGGTCCTCTGTCTGACACAATGTCCCTGGGAAGGCCATGGAGACGGAACACATGTTGCACCAGCAGGTCCGCTGTCTCCTTAGCTGATGGAAGTCCGGCCAAAGGGATGAAGTGAACCATTTTGGAAAAGCGGTCTACGACAGTCAGGACAGTGTTTAAGCCGTTCGACACAGGAAGTCCAGTAACAAAGTCCACCGATATGTGGGACCATGGCCGACGAGGGATGGAGAGAGGACGCAGGTACCCTGCAGGTGCACGGTGGAGGGGTTTAGCCTGAGCACAGACAGGACAAGCAGATACAAATGTTCGCACATCAGCAGATAGAGTGGGCCACCAGAACCTCTGTTTAACAACAAAGAGGGTACGAGCTGTGCCTGGGTGACAGGTAAGGCGAGAGGAGTGGCACCAGTCTAAAACCTTAGAACGGAGATGGTCTGGAACATACAGTTTGTTAGGAGGACAGGCGGAGGGTGAAGGAGTGTGTGCATTGAGTACCTCATTCTCTATGTCCAGATGGGTGACTCCCAGTCGTGTAGCTGCGGGAAGAATGAAGTCGGGTGACTCAGGGGATTCCATGTTTTCAAACTGTCGTGACAGAGCGTCCGCTTTGGTGTTACGGTTACCTGGGCGATAAGAAAGGGAGAAGTTGAAGCGATTGAAGAATAAGGCCCACCTGGCTTGCCGAGAGTTGAGGCGTTTGGCGGAACGGAGGTACTCAAGGTTTTTGTGGTCCGTCCACACCAGAAAAGGCTGCTCTGTACCCTCTAACCAATGACGCCACTCCTCCAGAGCTAGTTTCACCGCCAGCAATTCCTTATCTCCTATACTGTAATTCCGCTCTGCCTGCGACATCCGCCTAGAAAAGAAAGCACAAGGGTGTATCTTGTTGTCCTTACTGGAACGCTGAGAAAGTACCGCACCTACTCCCTGGTCTGAGGCGTCCACCTCGACCACGAACTGGTGAGCGGGATCAGGTATGATCAGGATGGGAGCTGTGGTGAACTTTCCTTTCAGGCGCTCAAAAGCCTTTTGTGCCTCAGGAGTCCAGGTGAAGCGAGTCTTAGTGGACGTGAGGGCATGAAGCGGGCTAGCGATCTGACTGTAGCCTCTGATGAATCGTCTGTAGAAGTTGGCAAAACCTAGGAAGCGTTGCAGAGCCTTTCGGGACTCAGGAGGGGGCCAGTCCTTGACCGCTTGGATCTTGACTGGGTCCATCTGAATCTGGCCGGGGGATACAATGAACCCCAAAAACGAAACCTTCTGGGAATGGAATAGGCATTTCTCAGCTTTCACGTAGAGGCGATTCTGCAATAGACGTTGCAAAACAATGCGCACGTGTTCCACATGTTCGGTTTCAGACTCGGAGAAGATAAGGATGTCATCAAGGTAAACAAAGACAAACTTATTCAACATATCTCCTAATACATCATTAACCAAATTTTGGAACATGGCGGGGGCATTGGTCAGTCCAAAAGGCATAACCAGATATTCATAATGTCCTGAAGGGGTATTGAACGCCGTCTTCCATTCATCACCTTGTCGAATGCGAACCAGGTGATAGGCATTGCGTAGGTCGAGTTTGGTGAAGATGGTAGCATTCTGTAAAAGTTCAAAAGCAGAGGAGATTAGCGGGAGAGGGTAGCGGTTCTTGATGGTGATGTCATTCAGGCCTCGGAAATCGATGCACGGCCGGAGGCCCCCGTCCTTCTTGCCTACAAAAAAGAAACCAGCCCCCGCCGGAGAGGATGAGGGTCGAATAAGGCCCGCTGCTAACGCCTCATCCAGGTATTTTTGCATAGCGACCCTCTCAGGAGCGGACAGAGAGTACAGGCGCCCCCTCGGGGGAGATGTTCCAGGCAGCAAATCTATGGCACAATCATAGGGTCTATGTGGCGGTAACGATGTGGCCCTCACCTTGTTAAATACCTGTTTAAGGTCCAGATAAACGGAGGGAACAGAAGAAAGATCAGGGAACTCTTCTACTTGATCCGATACCTGAGGTGTGGAAACTGGGTGTGCTGCCTGAAGACAGGTTGTGGAGCAGCCTGGACCCCATCCGAACACTCGGCCAGAGGACCAGTCAATGTGAGGATTGTGACGTCTGAGCCATGAGGCGCCTAAAACCAAGGGCAGACTGGGGGAATGAATGATATGAAACTGCAAAACTTCAAAGTGGTTGTCAATAGACAGATGAACAGGATCAGTGAGAGCTGAACAGGGGTGAATGATGTGGCCGTCAAGTGCTTTTACCTGCATAGGTTGTGGAAGTGGGTGGAGTTGCAAACCTAGGTTGGCTGCCAGTTGTTGGTCCATGAACTCAGAATCCGCCCCAGAGTCAATGAAGGCTGGGATGGTGATAACTTTGTCTTGAAACCGTACTTGAACGTCTGTGAGGGGGCGAGCATCGGAGGAATGTTTCAGGGTGCGGCTCAGCAGCGGTCCTCGTTCAGCTGCTGAGCCCTGGCTTTTACTGGACACGAGGCTACGCGATGTGATGAGCCACCGCAATATAGACACAGGTTGTTCCTTAGGCGTCGCTGCCGCTCCTCTGTACTAAGCCGGGTCCGTCCAATCTGCATCGGTTCAGAGGAGGTGGATGTTGGTGGAGGGATGGTTGGCCTGCGAGCACCAGGTTCACGTGGCGGTGAACTACGAGGAGGAGGGCGCGTCTTGAAACGCTCTCTGGCTCGTTCTTTAACCCTACGGTCAATACGAATAGAGACATCTATTAATCCATCTAGTGTCTCTGGAAAATCTCGGGCTGCCAGCTCATCCTTTACCTGTTCACTCAGTCCCTTGTAGAACATGGTGAACAACGCAGAGTCATTCCAGTCACAGAGAGCTGCAAGCGTCCTGAATTCTATAGAGTATTCTGCCACTGACCTGCTGCCCTGTTTTATTTCTGCCAGCTGGATAGCGGCCTCCTTGTCTGGTTTGGTGGGATCGAATATCTTGATTAGTTCGTCTGAAAATGTTCCGAAAGAAGAACAGGTGGCTGCGGCACGGCTCCACTCCGCAGTTGCCCAGGCTCTCGCAGGTCCAGTGAGAAGTGAGATCACAAAACCCACTTTGGCCTGCTCTGACTGAAAGACAGAAGGCTGAAAACTGAAGTATATTGTACATTGAGTTAGGAATGGTCTGCAGTTCTCAGGATCCCCGTTATAAGGTGGAGGTTTGTTGACGACAAGTTCACGAGAAGGGGAGGAAGAGGTCACAGGCTCTGGGGCTGGAGAGGTTTGGGATTCCCGGGAAGTCAGACGGCGGTAATTTTAATTAAACCCTGAATAGCCACAGACAAAGTTTCCAAACGACTACCAATATCTGCCAGTGCTCCCTCTACCTGGCCTTTCCATGTCTGATCTCTGGCGGAGTCTGGGTTTTGGCCAGATAGTTCTGTCATGCGCCTAGGATCCGACTCCATAGCCAGAGACCACACAGGACCAGAGAACTGAGACAAGAAATGTTTTATTGACAATAATAATGCAGTGGATGAAAGTCGGGACTTGCGGCCGAACAGGGCTGTCGTCAGGTGAGTATGGTGTTTGAAGTCCTGATGAGCTGTGGCTGAGAAGCGGGGAGGAGTGAACCAGAGAGAAGACTGAAGAGTTGTAGATTCCAAAATGGCCGACAGTAGAGTGAGGCATATGTTGACTGGGAGCAGAGGAGGAATGATATGCAGAACAGGCTAAATGGCAAAAGCACAAGGGGTTAGTGAACAAAAACAGTGACAGATTTCCAGAAAGACGAGGCGCAGAGTAAGAGACGAATCCAGGGTCCACACACAAGAAGCAGTCCAAGCACTAAAGTCCGTGAGGCAAGATCCGAGGTCCAAACAACAATCCAGGTCAGTACTGAGAGGTAATATAGAAACAGAGATCCGATAGACTGATAACGATGTCAAGGGACGGTCCAGGTCATACACAAGGGAATCCAACTTGGAGACAGAACAGAGACACGGGCAGAGGGGAGCAGGAACAGGTCAGGCAGAAAACACTCACGCTGTCGAAGAGCAGAGCAGAGGCAGGTCAAAACAGAAGGCAGGTCCGGTTAGGGGGGAGTCAGGCAGAGACAGGTTTCAGGTCGGGCAGGGTTCGTTTCCAAAAATCAATCTTAAGGTAATGCTGGATAGGACTGTTCACAGGTTGGAGTACAACTATCTGGCAAAGGGGAAGCTGACTGACCTGCTAATAAAGGGACAGGGGAAGCCCAGGTGCAGACAATCAGTAATTAGCAGGTCACCTGACAGGGAGAAAACAGGGAAAGCAGGGACAGACAGGGAGGCGGAGCTGGAATCATGACAGAGAGATTGTTTCTTTATGAGGAAGTCATTTGAAACTTTAAATGATCTTATTAAAAATTGGATGTTTGAAAAAGAACTGATTAAGAATTAAATGGGCTCTTTAAAATAAAACCAACTAAATTCATCATATAGTTACAACCTGACTGTAGAGGACCACGGATTGTGTTTGAACTAAACCTTTATCCAGATGAAATCCGGAAAATATTAAAGGCCAGTCCCATCATTGGTGTGTTGAATGTAGGAATAAATGGGAAGTAAAAGACCAACAAAAAGAAACCAAAGCACAGACTTCTGCCTAAGAAAGAGACACAAACTGGTTGAATTCATCAGCTTCTACTGAGTTCCAGTAAAATGGGGAAGTGTCTCGATCCCTGCCCCAGTTTACCTTCTTTCTTTTTCCACTTTGCTCTCACGGTCTCAGTCATACTCACCTGTTCACACCCCGCCACTTCCTGCTCTGACCGTATTTGCTTAGTTTACTGTCTCTCCCTCCCGATCTCCCGCCACTAATCACCCAGATGTGTTGCGCTCGTGTCCTTCCAATCAGTTTAATCAGGTTACTGAGAGAAACCAGGTTCTTCTCCTGTTTCCTGTTCCCCTTTTCCCCACCTGAGCTTCTTAAAGTAAACATTTCAACCGATCCTAGCTCCTTGGACTTGTCGAGGTCCTTACAGGAAGTCAGAATTTCCAGGTTCCCAGTCAGAAAACCAACATCGCTGCTCCGAGAACAGTGTGATAGTGTAGTGTCAAACTGTTTATTAGCTTTTCTCTCTTATGCCAGTTGAACACTTTTAGATCTGTGAACATTCTGGCGCGAATGATTGTTTGACTCTGTATGTGAGCCCTGTGGTAGACTGGCTACCTGTCCAGGTGTACCCCGCCTCTTGCCCAGTGACAGCTGAGATAGGCTCTAGCACTGCCATGACCCTTATGAGGAAAATAGATGGATGATGGATGAACCGGTCCAATTCAATCTCAAACAGCAGGCCGCTCTAGGGACTCCTTTTGGTTTGTGCCTGATTAGGGGCTGAGTGCTTCATGAAGGTGTCCACCATCCAACAGGTGACTAGACTTGACTGGATATACCTGAGAGGCAGCTATATTCAAGGCATCAGGAGTTTGGGGTTTAACATCTGGTCCAGGGACACTTCCTGCCTGAGCACCAAATATCGATCAGTCATGTTTTGAATTTATTTTCTCATCTGCTTCCTGTGACTCTTTTTTTTTTTCTTACTGTTCCTTCAAGATCTTGTCAGAGAGTTCAGACAGACCCACATCAGCACTTTGATCTTCTGATTCCAACAGAAGTTTGACCATGAAGGTGAGTTTGACTGAAATATAAGCCTGGAAAGGTCAATTCTGCAGAGAACATCAGTCCTGTCCCCCAGATGTGAATTATCCTGAGCTTCGCTGGCCTTAAGAGGCCTGAAGGGGAAGCTTAGTGTTGCTGTCCTGTAAGCTGGGACTGGGACTGGTGATGATTTGCAAGCTCTCTAAGGATCAGGTTAACCCACACACAGCTGTAACCTGTGGGTTACAGCTGTGTGTGGGTTAACCTGATTGTGGTACCATATTTGAGTTACTCTGTACAACTAGAAAACCTCCTCTGTCCCAGACGGTACCAGTCCTCTTCCTCCTGCTGGCTCCACTGTTGACCAGCTGCTCAGAGCTCTACAGACCAGTGGACTGCAGCGACATCCGTCAACGAGACAACAGCTCACCCAGTGGAGTGTACACCATCTATCCTCTTGGAGAAAGGTCAGCTGTCCAGGTAAACTCCGTCCTGTCTGGGAGGCAGGTTAATGTCCAGAAGAAGAACACGGTGTAAAGATGAGACAAACGAGGACGGATTCTGACAGAATCACACTAACAAGTAGTTTGTAGTAGTGGATGTGGTTTTAGATCCTAACTAATAAATGTGTGTGTGTGTAGGTGTACTGTGACATGGACTCATCAGGAGGAGGATGGACGGTGAGTATTTGAACTGAACATCAGTAAGAACACTTCCTGTTGGACTTTCACAATAAATCATCACCTTGTTGTCTGGAAACAACAACCTGTCCCCAGGTGTTCCAGAGGAGGATGGACGGTACAGTGAACTTCTACAGACCCTGGGATTACTACAAGTTTGGGTTCGGTGACCCTGCTGGAGAGTACTGGCTCGGTGAGACCTGAAACCAGACTGACTTGTTACTACATGAAATTCACTGTGTTTAAAATAAATTCTGTTGTGAAAAACCACAAACAGGACATTAAAATATATGTGTTCTATATTCTTGGAGTCAAAAACAAATAACTGCACTTTCTACATCTTTGTGTGTGTTCAGGTCTGGACAAAATCTACTACTTGACAAACCAGAGAAAGTACGAGCTGCTGGTCGACATGCAGGACTTTGATGGGAAAAAAGTGTTTGCTCGTTACTCCTCGTTCTCCATCAGTGGAGAGTGTGATGGATTCAAACTGAATGTGTCTGGATTCACTGATGGAGGAGCAGATGGGTTATCAGCAGACGTTTAAGTCCTGGCTGAAGGGAAAGAACATATTCTGTCTGTTGTTACTCTACAAACACAACCACATACCTACAGAAATAAAATAAACAGCTTTGATTCAAACCCAGTGTTGAATGCGCCCTCATCCTCAGAGACAATTTCAGTTTCACTGGTTAATGGAAACTATGGAGTGTTTGTAAAGTAGCCAGTAGTTCTACTTGTAGTAAAGTTGTAGTAGTATCATTAATGTTGTGATTAAACATTTGTGTTTCTGTAGGAGACAGTCTGAGTGGACACAGTGGACAGAAGTTCTCCACCTTTGACAAAGACCAAGATTCAGCACAAGTCAACTGTGCCAGATTACACCTGGGGGCGTTCTGGTACATAAGTTGTTTCGCTACGAACCCCAACGGCGTTTATCGTTGGGGGGCTGATGGTACTCTGTATGCTGTTGGAGTGGAGTGGTACCAGTGGAAGGGTCATGACTACTCCCTGAAGAGCATCAGCATGAAGATCCGTCCTGTGCAGTAAATGTCCAGGACAAACAGACAACAGAAGATCTGATGTTGATTTTTCCTCTTTCTCTCTCATCTATCCTATAATCTCCCAGAATCTGTAGAATGAAACAGTCTGATCAGATGATAATTCCTGTATTTGTTTCAGTATAATCCTAGAAATGAAGCAATCAGAACCTCTGTCCCATCGTTTACCTGCTTCTTGTGCAGCATGTCTTATTGTAATTTGAACGTGTCTCTGGGTAAATGTTTCCAGACTGATCAGCCCTGAGGAGGAGGTGTTTCCATCTACATTAGGTGCTAATGTTATGCTCCTGTTCTGGCCTCAGTCATTTAAATAAATATACTTATAATGTCCTAATGCTGCAATTGAGTGAGCCACTGTTCCCCACGTCTGAACACATCTGAAGAACAAACTGTTTGCTAAATGAAACGGTGACTTATTAATAATCCCACAAACTAAAATACTAAAATTCCATCTCCTGAAAGCAAGCGTGATTTCTGAGAACGCCAGAATATTCTGGTACCTACCTGAGAGTCCTACTTTTCAGTACAAATACTTTCCTGTGTGTCTTCCATCGTTCCTTTCTGCCTGCTGAAGTAGTAATACGATCTTCCACGTAGTGAGAAGGAGGTTTTCCTGACTTCACTTGAAGTTTCCTTCCTGCTCCTGATAAACCTTCACTTACCGTACTTGCTTTGTTCTTGGTTTTCATTGTTCACTGTGAATAAATACTTTTTGTCCTATTGATAGAAGTTTAACATCCACCACAGAGAGGAACTACAAGAAAACCCATTGTTTTCAGAGACACCTGAGTCTGTAAAGATGCTTTCTGCAGAGAACAACAGTCGAGTGTCTGTCAGCTAAGTTATTCTCTCCATAGATACGTACTGTACATATACGCCATTAATATCAAAGAGAAGTAGATTGTAGATCCTGCTTACGTTGCAGCCTGTAGAATAAAGTTCTTCAGTAATGAAGAATCTGGGGACATGTGTTCTTGTGGTCTTGTAGTATTTTACCAGTTCATACAAGTCGAGGTCAAAGTGTTATGTCACATCTATAACATTACAAAGGTACAACACATGACAACATGTTCAATCTGAAATAAAGTAAAACACCTGCTGACAAACAAAAGGTGACACACGGTTCACTGGTTCATGAGTTTTTTATCAGCAATGGATTTTGCTGGGAAGGCTGCAGGGCCGAATGTAGCTGTGTAAAGGTCTGTCTGCAGTGTCCTGCTTTGACAATGACTTGATTGCCTGCCTGGTATTCATTGGTGATAGACCTGCAGCTCCCCTTTAGACTTGTTTTGGCCTTTGTTTTGCTTCTTCCTCTTGAAACATGTATCTGTGCTGTCCTCTGCCTTAGACTTAAACACTGTCCTCTTGCTTTTGTTCCTTACTGCTGTTGGACTTGAAGAGAGTCATCTTAGTTGTTGGATCACTTGCTGAACACTTTTCGTCCTGCTGTCCTAGTTGAGGTCTCATCACGTCACATAGACCACACGACTCAGCGTTTCACTAGCAGCCTGTGGCTCAGTGGGTAGAGTATCAGCCTGGGATGAGTCCCTGGTTCCTGGTTCAAAGCCTGTCTCGGTTACGAGGTGTCCAAATGTCTCCAAATGTTTAACCCATAGTGGTCCCTTCAGAGGACGGCTATTCAGAAGCTGTTCTCTTGTATATACACGGGTTAGAGTCAGAAGAGCCATGGACAATATTTCTTCAATATAGAAGTCAGCTGCTAGGTTCGACACATTGGAAAAACATAAGACTATGTTAAAATGTGAGAAAACAGATTAGCAGTACTTTTTTAATCTGTAGCTTTCACACTATTTATCATTTTCTGCCATTGGTTTGTTAAATACAAGCTTGGGTTCAGTGACCCTGCTGGAGAGTACTGGCTCCGTGAGACCTGAAATGAAACGAATGTTGAGGGCAGGTGAAATGATGGATGTGAGATGGATTCAGTCATGACTGTGACATTACCAATAGAGCAGCACGAGTAAAAGACTTCAGTTAAAGCTAATGATTCAATCCTTAAATTAAAACACTACAAAGCTGCTACACGGTAGAGGCTGAAGGTCCAATCGGTTGTAATGATCCTCCTGCTTCAAACCATTCTGCAGGACAAACCTGGACGATACCTTGGTTCAGTTCTTTAGAAAAACACCACGCTAATGGCCCAGCACTAATCTTTGCTGTTGGGGTGGAGTGGGTGGTGGCTACTCCCTGAAGAGCATCAGTATGAAGATGAGCAGTAAAACATGCAGCAGATTATCACAGCTGATAATAATCTGACTGATTGTCTGTGGCCACTGAAATTTGAGAACCGCTCTTTGGTCACATTTCAATTTATGAATGATTCTTTAACTTTTGTGTGAAATTTCTAAATCTTGCTGCAGCATTGAAGAAGAGTGTCTGGAGACTTTGTCAATGAGGACCACCTTCTCCTCAGAGGACACAGAAACGGGCTGGATGACTGAGACATGAGGCTTTATGTCACGTCACTGACTCTGATCTTCAATACAGAAGAATCGATTTGTCTGCTTCTCATGATCTAACACTTCAGAAATGAACATGACTGAATATAAACGGGCAGCTTGGCTCTGAGAGTTAATAAGATCTCAGTGTTTCCCTCCTGAACACCTGTTGTTCTTCCTGTTCCAACTGTTAATAACTCAACAGTTAGTTTTTCTGATCCTGAACCTACTGGATCTTGATGCTTGTTGTTGTCTTATTGCCTGCTGTTCTTTTCTCTCTTCTCTTTCCACTCACCCCAACCGGTCAAGGCAGATGGCCGCCCACTATGAGCCTGGTTCTGCTGGAGGTTTCTTCCTCTAAAGGGAGTTTTTCCTCTCCACTGTTGCCTAAAGCTTGCTCAAATGGGATTGTTGGGTTTTCTCTATAATTTTTTGTATAAATATTTTCTGTAAGGTCTTAAACCTTACACTGTAAAGTGCCTTGAGATAACTTCTGTTGTAAATTGGCGCTATACAAATAAAATTGAATTGAATTGAATTGAATTGAATCTCTAACAGGTTTCGGTTCTAACACTGGATCAAATTATTCATTTGAATGTGAAAGTTTTCACCAACAAAGATTCACTGTCGTGTTCATTCTGAATGAAATGTAGTGCAACCAGATGATGATGAAGAAATATGGACTAAGCAACAGGACTAAAACCGGTTCTCCAAGACTGGTCCGAATGCAGAAAGAGATACAGGTCTTCTCTGTCTGTTAGACCTGTCTTTTCTACAGACAGATCCTTGTAGATGTGGAAACGTTTGCTTCTCCAACACAGGTTCCTCGTCTGGGAGCTGCTCTCTGTGAGAGTTACTGTCAGAACCTGATTGGCCTGTTTGGATCAGATGGAACATAAGCCCCAAGTTGTTCCTCTGGCTGTTTGAGTCAAGATAAGAAAGTGTAAATGAGATTAAACAAAGTTGTTGAATTTCAGTTTAATATTCTAGTAAAATTAAATAACTGTGTTTGAGCAGGAACAACCTGGGGAAAGACAGAACCTGAGGGGATCTGGTGGATCAGTCAGTAACTCAGGTGATGGTTAAGTCATCCTCATTATTACTACTCTATTATCTGTTTTCAGATAAATACACGCTATTTCATGTAAGAGCTCTGAATGTTCCACCTGCTGTGACGTGTTCGTGTCTCTGTAGATATAAAAGGTGAAGCTGTGAGAGATTGACTGAAGCCGAAGCAGCAGTTTGACAAATTTCACCTGAAGTTTCACATCTGAAGATGAGACACGTCGTCGTGGTTTTACTGGGTAAGAAACTGAGTAACCGCTGCTGAGTGACTGATCTCTGTCTGAGAATGTTGAACTGGTTCTGACGACATTTGACTCTCTGATCACTGACTCTCCAGCTTAATGCTGACATGTGTCATTAGTAGACGTCTGTTACAGTTCCTCCCTCTGCCCCTGTCTGCGGCTTTGGTTTTGTTTTCTTCTGGTCTCACCCTCCTGTCTCACACCATATATGGACTTCCTCCACTTTCCGCCCTCCACTCACTGCTGGACTAATTGACTCATTCAATGCACCTGTTACTCCCTCCATTTTAAAAGCACCCCTCAGTCCTCAGTTCGGTGCTGGTTTGTCACATTGACTTTCACACATCACTCACCTCTGCTTCATTCATGCTCATTGACACTCACTCATCGCTGGTTAGTTCGTTTTGTTTGCTCATGTTCATTTTTGATGTTCATTGTCGTGTCTTTCATGCCCCGTATCATCCACCTCTCTGGTCGGTTCGTGTGTTCGTTTGTTGGTCCGGTTTGTTAGTAAGTTAGCATTGTTTGGTCTGCCTTTTGCAGTGTGTTTGAGTTTATACTTTGTACTGTTGGTTTGTCCGTCTGTTTATGTTCTCCTGCCTTGTGCAGTGATTTTTGTTTGTTACTTTGTACGTTTAGTTTATCAGTTGGTTTTTGACGCGTTAGTGCGTAGGTTTTTAGTTGCTACTTTATGTCAGATTATGCTTTGTTGGTATTTGTTAGTTCCTTGTGTCCCCTGCCCTTTTTGTTAATAAATATCTATTATAGTTCTTACTCGTTCGTCCCGTTAGTCTGTTCGTAACAGACGTCAGTGCTGTGGTTGTTGAGTCTGTGTGTGTGTGTTTCCAGCTGTGCTGTGTGTGTGTGACGCCGTTAAGTTCGGTCAGCTCTGCAAAGGAAACCCCACCAACAGCAGGAGGACGTCGGACAGCTGGGGACAGGGACACTATGGAGCTGGACGGTAACACGGCCGCAGGATGTTAGACCATCAGATCGTTAGTGCAGAACTCTTCAGCTGCTAACATCTGGCTGTTCTTTCAGGGGAACCAGGCAGCACCAAGGTCTGGACATCGTGTGCAGTGATGGATCCACCGTCTACGCTCCGTTTGATGTGACGCTCAACGGAAACGTGAAGGTGTACACCGACCCCAACAAGACCACCATCAACAACGGCATCAACCTGAGCGGAGAGGGTGGGTCGGTGCTGTGAACTCTCTCCTGGTGTTTCTGGGTGAGTGGTGGATTTGCTGATGTGGTTTCGTCCTGTCACCTGCAGGTCTGTGCTTCAAGCTGTTCTACGTGCTTCCGGACCGAACGTCCGGAACCGTGAGGAAGGGCCAGAGGATTGGTACCATGCTGCCCATGCAGAGAGTTTACCCAGGAATCACATCACACATCCACGTCCAGATGTGCGACAAGAGCGACCCCGCGCGATACTTCCTGTGAGGACTGATCCAGATCAGCTGTGCTTTAATAAACCAACACAGTCTGGTTCTCGTGTGTTTCTTCAACCTGTCACTTCCCCACTCTCTGAACACGTTATTCTTTTTCTTTCTTTTAATTTGACATGGAATACGGTCAGTCTGACATGATAGATCCTCTTCAAGTAATTTCTAATCATCACTGATAATAAAAACATGATCAGCTAAAACCAGTGAAAACATTTAACATCCAGTCCTGAATGTAACTGACCCGTTTACACTAAGACAGCTGCACACCTGTCTGATTCTGTGACCTGATAACATGCAGCTTCATGTGCTGCACGACGTCGTCTTCAATACAAATAATAAAAACTCTCATAAGAGAGCCTGTTTGTTTTTTTTTTTTTATATGTCCAGAGTCCAGTTAATGGTCCTACCAACCTGTCCAGTGTTTCTGTTGCCTGCTGTTCTTTTCTCTCTCTTCTCTCATCACTCACCCCAACCGGTCGAGGCAGATGGCCGCCCACCCTGATCCTTGTTCTGCTGGAGGTTTCTTCCTCTAGAGGGAGTTTGTACTCTCCACTATCTCCTGGTGCTGCTCAGTAGGGTTGTTGGGTTTTCTATGTAATTCTGTTTACAGTTGTATCCTCTAAAGTCTTAAACCTTAAACACTGTGCATTGAGACGACTTTTGTTGGGATTTGGTATAATACAAATAAAATTAATTGGCTGAGACCACCTCCTCTGTTTAAAGGGGAGGTCACTCAATCTGGCTGTAAACTGCTTCCTCCTTTACACTTAGTTTGAACCAGTTACATCACCAGGACAGCAAATGTAACAGGTGCTAAATATCAACAGGAAGAACCCACTTCTACAAGTCCTTTTGCAGAAAGCAGTTAGTGGTGATACTACTAACATCATCAATTCTTCATGTACTAGAGGGATCAGCAAACTGTAGAAACACACCTACTTATCAGCTGTTGACTGATGAGCACTGATACCAGTGTTTGTCTTTCTCTCCAACATCTGTTCCTGTTCAAACTGAGTTTAGGACTTTATCATGTGACATTACTCAGAGTTCAATATGTTTCTTACATTGACTTTCAAATATTCACATCCTCCTTCTTTAGCATCACTGTACACAATCCAGTTTCAGAGACTGTTGAACGTCCAGTAAAAGGGGAAGACACAGATCTGGTAACTCACTGTGATTTTATTATGGCTGACATTAATATTCACCTTCTTTATATGGCTTAAATCTGAATGTGAATCTCTTTATTGACAATGATGTGAACCTGTGCTGGGTTATAAGTTTGCTCCGTCCAACAACGTACTTACAGTGAAAGTTATTATTTAAACCATTTCGTGTTTAATGGAACAGACCAGAACCAAGAGTGTTTCTGGTTTAACTGCTTCCAAAAGAACAAAGACTACGTCTCTGGGACCCACCATCCTGAACAGAGGTAATTCACCCCCTTTATTTGGTGCTGTCCCACCAGCTGTAAAGCGGCTGTGGTAAAACTTCAGCTGAACAAAATCTCACCAGGATCCAGAGTCACTGAATAATTATCAACCATTATCTCTGGTCTCCTGTTCTCCTCCTGTGCAGGTATTGGGACAGTTCAAGCTAATCAGCTTTTAGCTCACATGTCAAGCAGTAATCTTTTTTCGATATGATGAGAGTTTATAGAGTGACCTGGGATTCACACAGATGTTGGACAAATTGTCCAAAGCACCTGCAGCAACACAACAGGACCTATTGGACAAGACTGAGACTAATTTTGAATGTCATTAGTCTTTTAGGTTATTCCTGACAGCAACACTTTAATCTGTGTTTGCTGCTTCTCAGTGGTGACGTCCACGTTCACATTTCTTCCTCACTCAGTCATTGGGCAGTCAGAAACTTTATTATTGTGATTTATTTAGAATATTTTATTCATTACTGACCACTGGACAAACGTTCTGGATCATGTTGGTGAACTAAACTTACGACCAAGATGCTACCAGGGCTACAAGCCTCAGATCCAGACATACAAACTGGGTTAATAAGACAGATTGTTCCCTCATAAAATGTAGCTGATGTTTCTCAACAGCATGTCTTTAAAAATAATAAATTAATAAAATTCCATGTGTTGTTCTAGTGAAATGAACCAGCTTTGTTTGAACAGGAACACAGACAGGATCTACCTGAGGAAAGACAGACCATCATTGGGTCAATAAATAGGATGATGGTTATAAAGAGTCTGTTTTATTTTTTATGATACTTCTTTGGAAGTAGTTCTCTGGAAGTGTGATCGTGCTTCATTGAATGTGTGTTTCTGAGTGTTCCACCTGCTGTGACGTGTCCGTGTCTCTAGATATAAGAAGCTGTGAGTTTGTCTCTGTTTCCTCTGAAGGTGAAGACAAAGTCTCCAACAGGTGAGTTCACACAGGTGAGCATCCAACCAGCAGACATTAGCCAGAGCTTGTACACAGTAAAAACTGTGAAAAACAAAAAGTGCCTTGTTCTACGTTTAACATATCAGGTGTAAATACCATCATGTAAAGCTGAAATTTGGAACGATTAGATCTTTTTGTCTTTTGTCTCTTTTGATCTTTTGATGTTGAACCCAAATGTGTTCTGTGAACAGCTAAGAATAGTCTTACTGTACTTTTAGAGACGACCACCAAATGTTTTACGTTACATTTCTTTTAATTTTGTTGTTTCTCCTGTGTTCACACAGACTCCCATCAGGAATTTGATTATCTCAGTTTGGTAGAAATCTGACTATGAAGGTAAGTTTGTAAAATCAAATGTGACTCCTGTAAATTTGGAAACCAAATCTAAAAGCATCCCTCCCTAAGTGTGGTGTCCTGGTCCCACTTGTGCTGTTCTCCATGTTATCATTAGAAAAATTATTCTGTTCCAGATATTAGTCATCATCCTCATCGTAGTTCCAGTGTTCACCTGCTGCCAAAATGTCCCCAAACCAGTGGACTGCAGTGACATCCATAAACAAGACAAGAGCTCATCCAGTGGAGTGTACACTATCTATCCTCTTGGAGAAAGGTCAGCTGTCCAGGTAAACTTCATCCTGTCTGAAAGTTTTTTTGCAGGCAAAGAGGGCATTCAGGTCAGGAGACAGGGAGGCAGCAAAGAGGGTCCAGAGACTGCTGCCTGTCAGGATCAGAGAGGGGAAGGAGACAGGAGGAAACTGGAACAAAGCCTTCAACATAACAACAGGGAGGCTTGGTCATCCAGCTCCGAGCCTCAAATAGGCTCAGAGCCTGATGAACTTTCTGAGGAGACTCAGGTCCTTCAACATGCAGATGATGTTTTATGAGGAGGATGCTGTCCAAACTCCTATCAATCCTGGACAATCCCTCCCACCCGCTGTTACAAAGTAACAAATCAGAAATCAAAGTACAAACAAAAACCACTGCTTGAAGGCAGGAAAACACTCACTGAAAAAAGGGTAACAAAGTCCAAAGAGTAAAATAATTTCTGAGATCTGGTTTAATAACAAATATCTGTGTGTGTGTAGGTGTACTGTGACATGGACTCATCAGGAGGAGGATGGACGGTGAGTATTTGAACTGAACATCAGTAAGAACACTTCCTGTTGAACTGTCACAATAAATCATCACCTTGTTGTCTGGAAACAACAACCTGTCCCCAGGTGTTCCAGAGGAGGATGGACGGTACAGTGAACTTCTACAGACCCTGGGATTACTACAAGTTTGGGTTCGGTGACCCTGCTGGAGAGTACTGGCTCGGTGAGACCTGAAACCAGACTATATAAAACCTGTTAAAACCAGTTTTCACATGGTTTTTCTTGTCAATGTCAGTAAATATTAAACTGCAGGCTGCACGTGTGTGTGTGTGTGTGTGTGTGTTCAGGTCTGGACAACATCTACTACCTGACAAACCAGAGAAAGTTCGAGCTGCTGGTCGACATGCAGGACTTTGATGGGAAAAAAGTGTTTGCTCGTTACTCCTCGTTCTCCATCAGTGGAGAGTGTGATGGATACAAACTGCAGGTGTCTGGATTCACTGATGGAGGAGCAGGTGGGTTATCAGGAACAGGTCCTATCTGTATACCCAGGGGAGATCAGACGGAAATGTCTGTACAGTATTTTTATAGGGACAAAAACTGTCAGAATACAGAAACTTTAAAAACACATAAATGATAGATACGAGAAAACTGTTCCTGATCATTATCTTTTTATTCTTTAGCTGATATAAAGAACAACACACGTGTGAAACAATTATACTACACGTAAAATATTACCAGACCATGAAAATCACAACTGTTCCATCACTTTAGTATCGTCAGTAGTCGTAGTGTTACTAGAAGTAAAATCGTTTTTCTGTAACTGTCTCTGTAGGAGACGGTCTGAGTGGACACAGTGGATTTAAGTTCTCCACCTTTGACAAAGACCAGGACACTTGGCCCAACAACTGTGCCAAATCATTCCTGGGGGCGTTCTGGTACAACGCCTGTCACACTGCAAACCCTAACGGGGTTTATCGCTGGGGAGCTGATGGTACTCTCTTTGCTGTTGGAGTCTCTTGGTACCAGTGGAAGGGTCATGACTACTCCCTGAAGAGCATCAACATGAAGATCCGTCCTGTGCAGTAAATGTCCAGAACAAACAGACAGCAGAAGATCTGACATGTTCTCTCTCATGTGTTCTGTAGAGAGACACAGACACAGTCTGAGTAGATGATGTTAAAGAGATCATAATCATTTCCATCTTAGCTAAAGTCCAGGTTCGACTGTGTGTGAGCAGCTGCTGATGTCTCAACGTCTGACAATAAATGAGAAGCTGAGCATCAACTGATGTGATCTGATGTGTTCACTGAATCACTGACACCTAGTGCTCACTGACAAACTAATCAGAGATTCCTTCGTTCCTAATGCCCCATCATCAGTAATTAAATATCTTTAATAAAATAAATAAATCAGGTGAAACATCGTTAGATCATTCATCACAATCACAAACCGAGTGCAGCATATGACACTAATAACACCTCCTTCATGTTTACTTGATAGTACCTGTCCGACCTTTACCTGAATTCACTTTTCATCGTTGATCCAATACCTTTTCGTGTCCCATCCCTTCTCTTTATTTCCTCATTCTTTATTTATTGGCTCAACACAGTACCAACTCTTACTGTGTCCCTTCGTGTCGAGGCTTTGAAGTGTGTATTGATCAAGGTTTGTGTTGATGTGGTTGAAACCTTGCGAGACGGCCGCACCACGTGACTGATTTCTGAAATGGCGTGGGATTTGAAATGTAAGAGGCATTTTGTGGAATTTTATTGCAAGTTTTTTGCATCTCAAAATAAATAAATAAATAAACACATAATAAAAAAAACGCCGGTCAAGCACTGTGAAAAAAGGACTTTAAATAAAAATGTAAAGTTTTTTTCATTCCTCGTGAAGTCGTGAACTTTGCTTGATGAAATAATAAAGACCACTTTGATTCTGACTAACTCTCATCTCGACCAGCAGAAGGAGCCAAATGCTTCAATTTCATCCAGTGGTTCAGAAAACGTCCTCCTGTCCCAAAACCTGGCAACCTGTTTAAAACCTGCCACTGCCACTACCCCACCCTCAGCCCCAACCACTGAGCAGGGGAGTCCGATCATTCTTCTGATCAAATACATACAAACAGCTGAATGAATCTATGATTATTCACCTTGAATGGATTCATGATAAAAAACAATGTAGTTTAAAACTCATTCATAATTCACATTTAAGCAGGTTAGGTTGAACTTGAACTAGAATAATTCCTCCCCCCCTCCCTAATTAACCACTTGGAACCTTTAAGTAGTGTTCAGTCTTTTGGTTGGAGCTCCCTGCAGATGAGACGCAGCAGCAGAGGTGAGTTGTCACATGAACTGAGAGCTGCACGTTTATTTTCCAGCTTCCTGAATCACTGTGAAGCAGCTGTGTTCACAACCGTTCAGCGTTTTGAAGTAGTTTGCACAAAGTGTCACCGTGTGCTTGATAAATATTGTCTGAGTGAAATAAATCTCACACCGTGCTGAAAATGCTGACTGGTTGTGCACGCTAAGAAACGTCATCTTCAAAGTGCACGTGTGATGTAGTGAAGCTCTGTTTGGGCTGGTCACATGCTTTTTGGTGTTTGATACCTCAAGTCATCGGATGTCAGAGTAATTTATCTGTTGCCACAGAACCTGACCTGAATGTGTCAGAATATCCAACAGGAAATCACAGTAGTGGATGGAGAGTAAAGTATTTACAGTAGCTTATCCAGTCATGTACAGGAAAAAATAAGAAAAATAAAATTTAATTAAAGACGACAGCTAAACTTGTTTGGAAAGATAAAGTTTGACATCTTTTTTCTGTAGTCGAAGCTTCTTCAGTGTTTAAAGCCAGATTCATCAGCCTCTCCTCAAACATGCTCATAGATCAGCAAACATTGTTCCACTTGTACGGGACGCACATGCAGCCAGAGGCAGCACGCCTCGGAACAAACTGCTCATTGAGACAGTAGACCTGTATCTTCCCTTCCTCTGGGCTGAACTCAAGTCTTCCAGTATCATTAACCACTGGCTGAGGCCTGTCTGCCTTCTCAGTGTGGAGGGTGAGATTTTACAGGCACAGTCATCAAGCTGCTTGGGAATGTGTGCCAAGATTAACATGTTGGCACAAAAAGCCAGACCTCCAGGTTTATCTGGATGCTTAAAGCACACAAACGAGGTCGGGTTTCAACTATTTCAGCCTTAAAGATTTCAGGTCTGCATCACACGGCTTGAGGTGGAGAATACGTTAAAGTAGGGAGTTCATCTTCAGGACACTTTAGTGCAGCAGCTGCAGACTGGTATCACAGCAGGATCCACTGTCACTGAGGGGGCAGTTCCAACAAAGGATGGAGGATTTCAGGGCAACTACGTCATGTTTCTCAAATGAATCTGCAGCTACTGTTGCAGGGAGCATTATCCTACTGATACCTGTGGTATGAAGGTGTGCTGGGTCTGCAACAACCTGCAGCTGTTGGAGTGCATCCAGAAAGTGCTCAGTGCTGCTCTTTTGTTATGTTACAGCCTTATTCCAAAACGAATCAAACTATTTTCAATCCCACTAATTATTTATAATGACAAAATCAACAAGAAACTAGTTTTCAGAATCATGGTAAAGACTTTTTAAGAATTTAGCCTTAAACTAAAATTTTCCCACCGTTTCCACTGATCGTCCTTTGAATATTTCTACGAGTTGTTTTCGAGTTTGGAAAGATACACCTGTCATAGAAGGAGCCACAGTAACGGTGCCTGTCAGAGCACAGACCAAGACATGAAGTTGTCTGTAGACTTCAGAGGATTGTATCGAAGCCCAGATCTTTTATACACATTCACTGTTCATGTACTGTTCTTTGGTTGTGTAAAGCTGCTTTGTGACAATGTCAATTGTAAAAAGTGCTCTACAAATAAAATTGGATTGGATAGATCTGAGGAAGGATACAAAAACATTTCTGCAGCACTGAAGGTCCCAATGAGCCTCCATCTATAAATAAATATAAACGAGCTTTTAATCCTGAGACTCTTTGGCCTGTTTTATTAAAAGTTGTTTTACAGATGGGTTTTCTACTGAACCATGTCTTCACTCTACAGAAGATTGAAAGTATTAGTGTGGGTGTGCACTCATCAGTCCTGGATTCAAACTGTCAATTTCTCAGATTTGGAAAGTGAAAGGACAAATGTTTCCAAAAGCTGTGATATCCTGGTTTGATTGGTCTGTCGGCTGTGACGTGTGCGTGTCTCTGTAGATAAAAGAAGCTGTAAGTTTCAGTCTCTTCAGTTCCAGCTGCAGGTGAGTTCACACAGGTGAGAACAGTTTTTCTTTTTTTAAACATTTAATCACTAAATCTGTTGCTGCACTTTTAACTTCAGTCACTGTTTCCTGCTGCTTCAAACGATCCCTGCTCACATTTACGATCTCCAATCTAAACCTGTTCAACCATCTGTTATCATTTAAGTGTGCTCCTTCTTACTGAGTTATCAGTGGATGACAGGATACTCTGACCTGCACAGTCAGGCTTCCTCTCAGCAACTGTCGGGTACTTGTAAATGATGATGGTGCACCTGATCCCAGGATGTACCAAAGTGCACCTCCCTTCAGGTGGGGACTCTGAGGGGCATCTCCATTCAGCTTTTTTATGCCGTCTACCGTCCCTCCCTCTCCAGGTCAAGAAGGTGCTTCAGGTCCCAGTGAAGCTCAGATCCGACGTTTGAACCACTCTTTTACTTTGGGTTGACTATTTTTACTGTGTCCACTTATTTAACATGATGAACTTCTGTAACCTGGACGGTACAGAAACGAAAACCATCTGGGATTCCTGCAGGTTTGACTAATTGCATTTATCTGTTCTCTTGTTAGCAGAGCACCCAGAGCCTCATCAGTTTATTTACCTTCCAACTCTTATAATGGTGAGTTTGCAAAGTGAAGTGTGCTCTACCTTTGGAACAGAACAGTCCAACATTGTGAACATGGGAACTTTGCCTTAGTGGGTGCTACAAACTGCTCTTTATTTAAAACCTTTATTTAAACCTAAAATGACTAAATGTCAGTCTAATTATTTTTTTCTGTTAAAAACTGTAACTGCAGTTTTCCTGTTTATTCCAGCTGATGCTCATCTTCCTCCTCCTGCTTCCACTGAGTGTTGGCTGCAAACACGTCTCCAAACCAGTGGACTGCAGTGATATCCACAAACAAGAGAAGAGCGCATTCAGTGGAGTGTACACCATCTACCCTCTTGGAGAAAGATCTGCTGTCCAGGTACGGCTGTAGCATCAGCAGCAGGATTACTGTTGTAGTAGAAAAGTCACAATCACTAAAACATGTACCTGTGTAGGTGTACTGTGACATGGACTCTTATGGAGGAGGGTGGACGGTGAGTATTTGAATCAGTCAGTAAATTTCTGTTGGACTAACATTTAGTCAAACACCAGGAAAAACCTGGTCTGTAAACAACAACCTGTCCCCAGGTGTTCCAGAGGAGGATGGACGGTACAGTGAACTTCTACAGACCCTGGGATCAGTACAAGTTTGGGTTCGGTGACCCTGCTGGAGAGTACTGGCTCGGTGAGACCTGAAACCAGACTGACTTGTTACTACATGAAGTTCACTGTGTAGAAAGCACAAATATAAAACCTTTTTGCATCTCAGACCAGGTTTCTGTTAGTCTCAGATGTTTTCTGTGTGCAGGTCTTGACAGCATCTACTACCTGACAAACCAGAGAAAGTACGAGCTGGTGGTCGACATGGAGAACTTTGATGGAAAACAAGTGTATGCTTGGTACTCGTCTTTCTACATCAGTGGAGAGTGTGATGGATACAAAATACAAGTGTCTGGATTTATGAATGGAGGGGCAGGTGAGTTCAAAGAAGTTACAGCAGTATCTAGTCTTAGATCAGCTGGAAATGTGACCATTCACGTGGAAACAGACAAAATCTAAGCAGTCAAATGTCAGCAGCTCGTTAACACAACTTCTCCAGTGGAGATGATGATCTGTGCTGAACTGATAAAATCATAAGAATTATTACAGGAACTGCTAAAAATATTGAGTGAGTTGTAAAACAATTCACCATCAAACAGTGAAATCACATGTAGTACTTAATAAAAAACCACGAGAACTCTAATGTGACAGCAGACGGTACGAAGGCACCAGGTCTGAGAGAGTGGGAGGCAAAAGGAAACTCACTCGGATACTTGTGCATGCAGCGTGAACACAGCAGGAGGCCGGCCGATTTCAGATGTTGCATAATCCACGGTCTAACTAAAGTCCCTGTGTAACAGAACAGTATCCTAGCAACATGCAGTAGCCGGTACTGTACGCAGTACTATCAGTGATAATACTGGATTCTACTCTTGTTTCTGTAGGAGACTCTCTGACTTATCACAACAGACAAAACTTTTCCACCTTTGACAAAGACCAGGACTCCTCATCCAGCAACTGTGCCAAATTAAACCTGGGGGCGTTCTGGTACAACAACTGTCACTATACCAACCCCAACGGGCTTTATCACTGGGGGGCTGATGCTACTGTCCCCAATGTTGGCGTGGACTGGGTCACCTGGACGGGCTGGAACTACTCCCTGAAAACGATCAGCATGAAGATCCAACCTGTGCATTAAATCTCAGGACGAACGGATCAGATGTTTTTTCTCATGTAGTCTGTGATCTGTCATCATCTGTAGATGTGGCTCTGAATAAACAAGTATTTTAATAACACAAATCATTGCAGTGTTTTATTTAACACATCATTTCAACATTGATTCTAGTCGTGAGTTAAAGCTGGAGTCCGGTCAGTGAAGCTGTTGTGGAGCTGGACCAGCTTAGTGATGTTCATCTTTAGAGGGGGTCATCGGGTCAGAACTTTCATGGACATCTGTTTACTGACTGAACTGCATTTGACTTTTCTCTGAACTGAACCTTGTCCACAGAAGCAGTTTTCATCTCCCTGTTCACACTTGTGCTTGTACCCAAACAGACTTACTGTAAAAACACGTGAGCAAAATGTCTGAACACACCTGAAAACCACCAAGAGGCTGCACCTGAGCACGAGAGGTTCTCCAACACATGTTGGTCGTTTTCTCAGACCAGAAAGAACCAGCTCTCATTTCTGAGCCGATCTGGCCTCCACACGGTTCTGACTTGACTCAACACACCTGTTTAGATTTTTTCCATCAGGAAGTTTTAAACAGGACCTGGTGCCAAAAAAACACATTCCTTTAGTGTTCGTCGTTGTGTCAGCAGGTTCACGTGGCATCACTGACGATCGGCTCCACAGTGGTGGCCCGGTGAGCTACCTGTGGTACCTGTGGTACCATGCAGTGGACCACTTGAATCTCACAGACATGCTGCTCACATGGGTCTTGACTACATGAGTAATTGCTTCCTGGAGCCACTGGTGTTGGCCCAGGATAGAAGAATAGTTTGTCAACATACATTCATACACTGTTTTATTAAATGTGGCCCGAGTTTAAACGAGAGCAGAGTCACATCGAGACATGCTGACTGGAATAGTCTTTGACGTTTCCAGGCTGGTGTCACACCTCATTCAGATATGAGGAAAACTCATTTCTGTTGCACTTTGATTTGCTGTTGTTCCCTTGAATCGAAAGAAACAAAGCTTCTCCACACAGACGCTGGTGTCTTTAATCCTGAAACACGTTTGTCTGGTTTCCTGTGTTTTTAACTGTTTGCTTCTTATCTGATTTTACTGTGGAAGAACACGCACATTTAAAATCAGTAAGTGTCATTTTTTAATTTTAGGAAATCATGTTTTAGCTCATTTAAACAGTTACAGAGAAAAATATTAATCCAACCACCTCTGACTTACAGATAAACATTATAATTTATACACTAAATTAAACATTTTATTCTTCCTCAACGTCTGTGTGTACATGTGATCAACTGTTAAACGATCGTCAGTCCTCTAGATCTGTTTGTCACCATCACAGATTTAGAAAGTGAAACTACAAATGTTTTTTTAAACGTTGCTGTGCCGTGTTTGTCTCTGTAGATATACGAAGTGAAGCTGTGAGAGTTTGTCAGACTGCGTGAGAAGCAGCAGTTTGTCTGTTTCCTCTGAAGTGAAGACAAAGTCTCTTCAGCTCTAGCTGCAGGTGAGTTCACACAGGTGAGAATTAAACCAGGAGACATCGCTTCGTATTTTATTTTTCTGAACTGATATTTACTCTTTTTACCACTTTTTAAACCTAACCCACTCCGTCTTGTTTTAGACTTCAAAACATTACGAATTCAGTACAGTAGAAAAATACCATGTGTGATAAAGCCACTGCTGGTACAACATACTGTGTTGGTGATCAAAATATTACAGTATAAGAGATCTACAGCTCCAAGGAGGAGGATACCTGCAGAGTAGAACAGAGAGAGGGAGACAGAGAGGAGGAAACACAACTACAGGAGAGAGAAGACACAAAGTTAATGACATGAAATGGTAGAATTTGAATGTATAGAGGAGAAAGGAGAGAGGAGAGGAGCTCAGTGTATCAGTAGAGGTCCCCCAGCAGACTAACCTATAGCAGCAGAACTAAGAGATGGTTCAGAGTCACCTGATCCATCTCTAACTATAAGATTTATAAAAAAGGAAAGTTTGAAGTCTAGTCTTAAATGTAGAGAGGGTGTCTGGAGGAGGAAAATTCTCGAGAGGTGGAGGTGTGCTCTGGAAATCAGGGGAATTAAGGTTTGTCGCAGCAAAACAGAAAACGTGTATGAATGAGAGGAAACCAAGAGGAACGGTGAGGTTACAGGAAGCAGAGGTCAAGACACTGCTTGACTTTACGGACTCGGGTCAGAGCAACAGAAAGTGTGGAAAAAAGGTGAAGAGGCGTGGAACAGTTGGAGAAAAGTGTCAAGAGTGTGATTAAAGAGGATCAGAGAGAACGAAGGGAAAGGTGTTCAAGACGGAGGAGATACCAGAGACGATGTACGGAGACTGTGGTACTAAACAAAAGACAGTAGGCAGAGCTGGAGGTAGCAGAGCTGGAGATGTTGAGCTTCTCTGTGGGAGTGATGAGGATGGACAGGATCAGGAATGAGTCCATCAGAGGCACAGACCATATCAGATGTTTTAAAGATACAGTCAGAGTCAGACTGAGGTGGTTTGGACAGCAACAGCACCGGTACCTGAACTCCCTCATCCTGGTCTCCATCCCTTTCGACATCTTGTGGTCCTCTCACCTCAAACAATCCCAGGCTAAACTCAGCTCTGTGGTTCTATGATGGTGGAACGATCTACCCACCTCTGAACACTCGGGTGCCTCAGTCTCAAATTTCAAAAACCTGCTGAAAACAGAACAATTTTTTTCTCATTGCGTTTCAAATCAGCTTAGTGAATATTTGGAGGAAGTCTTCTGTTTACTGACTGAACTACAACTGACTTTTGTTCCTTTTGTATCTTCAGTGTCCGACAGACCCACATCAGGACTTGGATCTTCTTGTTTCTTCAGATTTCTGACAATGAAGGTGAGTTAGTGAGCTGGAATCTGACTTCTTCCATTTGCACAGGACAGAGTCTCCTGCCTTTCATACCTACAGTTTGTACCCCAGAGCGTGCCATGTTCCTTCAGTCGGACCCTATGTTGAGGGCCGTCATGTCCCTACTAAAGGTGAAGGTGTAAGAATGAACCCGAAAATTGCAAATATTGTGTCTACGTACTTACTAGCTAAAAAGAAGTCGGTGTCATGTTTCTACAGTAGCCCTGAAAGAGTCTAACGAATCAAAGTGTGTGTTTGATGGATCAAAGTGTGTGTTTGATGGATCAAAGTGTGTGTTTGACCAATCAAAGTGTGTGTTTGATGAATCAAAGTGTGTGTTTGATGGATCAAAGTGTGTTTGATGAATCAAAGTGTGTGTTTGATGGATCAAAGTGTGTTTGATGAATCAAAGTGTGTTTGATGAATCAAAGTGTGTGTTTGATGAATCAAAGTGTGTGTTTGATGAATCAAAGTGTGTGTTTGATGTATCAAAGTGTGTGTTTGATGTATTAAAGTGTGTGTTTCATGAATCAAAGTGTGTGTTTGATGTATCAAAGTGTGTGTTTGACCAATCAAAATGTGTGTTTGATGAATCAAAGTGTGTGTTTGATGGATCAAAGTGTGTGTTTGACCAATCAAAGTGTGTGTTTGATGTATCAAAGTGTGTGTTTGATGAATCAAAGTGTGTGTTTGATGAATCAAAGTGTGTTTGACGAATCTAAGTGTGTTTGATGAATCAAAGTGTGTTTAATGTATCAAAGTGTGTTTGACGGATCAAAGTGTGTGTTTGATGGATCAAAGTGTGTGTTTGACCAATCAAAGTGTGTGTTTGATGAATCAAAGTGTGTGTTTGATGTATCAAAGTGTGTGTTTGACCAATCAAAATGTGTGTTTGATGAATCAAAGTGTGTGTTTGATGGATCAAAGTGTGTGTTTGACCAATCAAAGTGTGTGTTTGATGTATCAAAGTGTGTGTTTGATGAATCAAAGTGTGTGTTTGATGAATCAAAGTGTGTTTGACGAATCTAAGTGTGTTTGATGAATCAAAGTGTGTTTAATGTATCAAAGTGTGTTTGACGGATCAAAGTGTGTGTTTGATGGATCAAAGTGTGTGTTTGACCAATCAAAGTGTGTGTTTGATGAATCAAAGTGTGTTTGACGAATCTAAGTGTGTTTGATGAATCAAAGTGTGTTTAATGTATCAAAGTGTGTTTGACGGATCAAAGTGTGTGTTTGATGTATCAAAGTGTGTTTGATGAATCAAAGTGTGTGTTTGATGTATCAAAGTGTGTGTTTGATGAATCAAAGTGTGTTTGATGTATCAAAGTGTGTTTGATGTATCAAAGTGTGTTTGATGTATCAAAGTGTGTGTTTGATGTATCAAAGTGTGTTTGATGTATCAAAGTGTGTTTGATGAATCAAAGTGTGTGTTTGATGTATCAAAGTGTGTTTGATGTATCAAAGTGTGTTTGATGAATCAAAGTGTGTGTTTGATGTATCAAAGTGTGTTTGATGAATCAAAGTGTGTGTTTGATGTATCAAAGTGTGTGTTTGATGGATCAAAGTGTGTGTTTGACCAATCAAAGTGTGTGTTTGATGAATCAAAGTGTGTTTGATGTATCAAAGTGTGTGTTTGATGAATCAAAGTGTGTGTTTGATGAATCAAAGTGTGTTTGACGAATCTAAGTGTGTTTGATGTATCAAAGTGTGTTTGACGGATCAAAGTGTGTGTTTCACCAATCAAAGTGTGTGTTTGACGGATCAAAGTGTGTGTTTCACCAATCAAAGTGTGTGTTTGACGGATCAAAGTGTGTGTTTGATGGATCAAAGTGTGTGTTTCACCAATCAAAGTGTTTGTTTCACCAATCAAAGTGTGTGTTTCACCAATCAAAGTGTGTGTTTGATGAATCAAAGTGTGTTTGACGAATCTAAGTGTGTTTGATGAATCAAAGTGTGTTTAATGTATCAAAGTGTGTTTGACGGATCAAAGTGTGTGTTTGATGGATCAAAGTGTGTGTTTGACCAATCAAAGTGTGTGTTTGATGAATCAAAGTCTTTTCTAGAAAGAGAAACACATGTTGTTAAGTTTGGTGACAGTGAACTCACCGTAATGTTCACTGTGTAACGCTGAGGCCTCAGATGAACTGAATCCAGCTCGTAAAGAAAGTATTGACTTGTTTCAGTTTCCTCTTGACAAACACTGCAGACAACAATATGATGCTGTGGAGTCTTCGTTTGTTGATTGGTCATGAATCTCCTCTGTTGCAGACGGTACCAGTCCTCTTCCTCCTCCTGGTTCCACTGTTGACCAGCTGCAAAGAGCGCCTCACACCAGCTGACTGCAGTGACATCCATCAACAAAACAAGACCTCATTCAGCGGCGTGTACACCATCTATCCTCTTGGGGAAAGGTCAGCGGTCCAGGTAAACTGGAAGACAGGTTTTTGTTTAAAGGTGTTAACTGTGCTGTAAGATTTAGAGAGACTTATAATCAGCAGACAACTGTGTGAACGTCTGAATATAAAAATAAGATTTTATGTCAACATAAGGCGTCAGTGCCTTTTTAAGGAGACTGTTGTGTTTCTACAGTAGCTCAGACAGGACAAACCAAACGGGGGCTCTAGAGAGGGAAGTGTGTGTTTTTACGTGGAAGCAGCAGCAGTTTAAAGTTGGTGCTCCTGTAGCACTGCTTGAAAGACGATCACAAAGAATGAAGCATAATCAGCCTCGTGAGAAGTTTCAGATATAGTCAGTGCAATACTTTCAGCTGGATTCAACCTGCAGCACCACTAGATGACGCTACATGTTGCTCACTGTACCTTTAATAGACAAAGGTGTTGAATTAAAGATGAGAGCATGAAAACACTTCTGACAGAAGTCCCAAGGATACAACAGTAAAGGTTTTAGCATCAGCACTAGTTGTACTGGTTGGACTGTGATTTACTCTAAGCTCAAAGGTCCCGTTTCCCACTGTGTTTGTGTGTAGGTTTACTGTGACATGGATTCTTTAGGAGGAGGGTGGACAGTGAGTATTTGACCATTTATTTGAATAATATGCAACTTTTGAACATCGGCTGTGACAGTCGAGTTATTGATCATCTCTGCCCTGAAGAAAAGTTAAACCCTGTAGCTTCATGTCAACTTCCGAAAGTCGCAGCTGAGGTTTTCAATGAGAACACTACCTGATGAACTGTCACAATAAACCAAACACCAGTTAAAACCCAACCTGTCCCCAGGTGTTCCAGAGGAGGATGGACGGTACAGTGAACTTCTACAGACCCTGGGATTACTACAAGTTTGGCTTTGGTGGTGCTGCTGGAGAGTACTGGCTCGGTGAGACCTGAAACCCAACTACGTAAAATCATTGTACAGAAAGTACAAATATAAAACCTGAATCGTGTGTGTGTGTCTGTGTGTGTGTTCAGGTCTGGACAACATCTACTACCTGACAAACCAGAGAAAGTACGAGCTGCTGGTCGACATGCAGGACTTTGACGAGAAAACAGCATTTGCTCGTTACTCCTCGTTCTCCATCAGTGGAGAGTGTGATGGATACAAACTGAATGTGTATGGATTCAGTGATGGAGGAGCAGGTGAGTCAGACACATCCTGTATCTTTTGATCATTCAGCATTAAACCATGACAACTGCAACGGCAGCAGATGCTGCTGGTGGAAAATATAATTACTGCTTGAAATCATTGTGAAATGATTGTTCGTACTTCATGCTGGATGTTGTGTCTAGAGCACCAGCAGTTTTAAGATCAGATATAAAATCATATTTTACAGTAACTACTACATTGTTAGTAATAGCAGGCAGTGGTCGTACTATAGTACTCCCAGTACTGCAAATAGTGTAGGCATCATCAGTAGTAATGATATATTGATGAACACCTGTGTTTCTGTAGGAGACGCGATGACTTTTTTCAACGGGCAGAAGTTCTCCACCTTTGACAAAGACCAGGATTCTTCACCAAACAACTGTGCCAAACTCCACCTGGGGGCGTTCTGGTACAACAACTGTCATGATGCAAATCCTAACGGGGTTTATCTCTGGGGGGCTGACGGTACAATCACTAGCGTTGGAGTGGAGTGGCAGCATTGGAGGGGCGTTAACTACTCCCTGAAGAGCATCAGCATGAAGATCCGACCTGTGCAGTAAATGTCCAGGACAAACTTACATATTCTGTCCTACGTCACAGAACGAAACGGATGCACAGAGTCTGATTAGATGATAATTGATGCATTTACTTTCACTACAGTTAATAAAAGCAAATCCATTGTTGAAATAATGAATTCCATCATAGCTGAATTGAACTGTGTGTGAGCAGCTGCTGGTACATAGAATGACTGACAGGTGGGAACTCGGTGGAGGATACAGAGGAACAAGTTGGATCAGAAAGACTGCGTCCAACCCAGTAGCTTCTAAAGGTGCCATGTAGGGAGGTCATACTGTAATTAAAAAATCACAAGTTGATTAAATAAACACCTGCCAGTAATCTAATGAAGTTTAATAATGGATCCATATTATTGAAGTAAAATATTGATCTAAAATAATGAATCTTATCTGTTGATGACGTCCTTTAAACAGAGCAGAGAGTATTACTGAAAGAATGAACTTCATAAATACGTTTGTCTTTCACTTGTCCTCCATCAGAGCCGAGTCACGGCCCGTACAACTAACTCTGACACTGAGGCTGTAATAAAACAGCATTATGTGTGTGCTACAGTGCTTAATACTACTACTGCCTCTCAGCTGGACTGGATTCATCCTGTAAGTCGAGAGTAAGTGTAGAGTATTCTGTACTCTACACGCCACCCAGGAACCCCCCACACTGAAACCAGCAGACAAGTTTCTGTTGTGTGCTACATGGGTGAAAGAGAAACTCAATTTATATGTGAGAGCGTCTTTAGAAACTGTTTAACGTGTTGCAGATTTAAAATAAACCCCCTCCAGAACACAGGTCTTTAACCCAAAGTAAACGGTTACAGCAATCAGTGAGACCTCACCATGTGATGGGACGTCATGTGGGTTCAGTGCAATCCAGGGAAACACCCACTTAAAAACACACACAACGTTTCCGCTCGCAGCCGTTCAGCTTCGGGGATTAGAACAGCTGAGACAAATCGGAGCATCCAGCGACTGACATCGTCAGCTCACCTCAGCTGAACTCTGACACTGAAGGTAACTTATGATACACTAACTGCATTTGACTGGTTAAATGTTTCAGGACCTTCAAGGTGTTCAGTCACTGGTGATTCAGTTTCAATTGAAGTCATTAAAAATACAAAGGCTAATATCGAACAAAGCACCTTTCATTGGTGACAGATCCGATCCGGTTCTGCAGTGCCAACAGAACGTCCTGTTACCAAGTGTGACGGTGAAACGTCACATCTTAGCTGGGCGCACACATCTTTTCCTTCTGGCCAGATTCTATTTTACATCACTTTCAGTTGTGAACTTCATTTTAATGAGACCATAAGGTTGGACTCATTCCCAGTCCAGTCCAGTCCAGTTGGTTCTCAAGGTGACACGTTTAGAGCTGCCGCTGTTTGTATTGCTGCTGAGCATTTCTTCTAGCTGACACATCGAGTTGTAGACGGAGGTTCTGAAAACACAAAATGACAACGTGCTCTCTTCCGGCTGGTGTCGGTCTTCCTCCTCCTGCTGCCTCCACTGCTGAGCAGCTGCCTGCTCGTCCTCCCACTGGACCATTCTGAGGTCTATAGTCAGGACAAAAGCGGAGCCAGTGGAGTTGTCATGATTCCAGCTCCGCCTCCCTGTCTGTCCCTGCTTTCCTTGTTTTCTCCCTGTCAGGTGACCTGCTAATTACCAATTGTCTGCACCTGGTCTTCCCCTGTCCCTTTATTTGCAGGTCAGTCAGCTTCCTCTTTGCCAGATAGTTGTACTTCAACCTGTGAACAGCACTATCCAGCATTATCTTAAGATTGCTTTTTGGAAACGAACCCTGCCCGACCTGAAACCTTTCTCTGCCTGACTCCCCCCTAACTGTTTTGACCTGCCTCTGTTCTGCTCTTCGACAGCGTGAGTGTTTTCTGCCTGACCTGTTCCTGCTCCCCTCTGCCTGTGTCCCTGTTCTGTCTCTAAGTTGGATTCCCTTGTGTATGACCTGGACCGTCCCCTGACATCGTTATCAGTCTGTCGGATCTCTGTTTCTATATTACCTCTCAGTACTGACCTGGATTGTTGTTTGGACTTCGGATCTTGCCTCACGGACTATAATGCTTGGACTGCTTTTTGTGTGTGTGACCCTGGATTCGTCTCTTACTCTGCGCCTCGTCTTTCTGGAAACCTGTCACTGTTTTTGTTCACTAACCCACTGTGCTTTTGCCATTTAGCCTGTTCTCCAGATCATTCCTCCTCTGCTCCCAGTCAACATATGCCTCACTCTACTGTCGGCCATTTTGGAATCTACAACTCTTCCGTCTTCTCTCTGGTTCACTCCTCCCCGCTTCTCAGCCACAGCTCATCAGGACTTCAGTGAGTACTCAAAGATTCACATTACCCAAGATCCAGCCAGACTCAATTTAACTCTGTTTCCTCTCTTAGAACACCATACTCACCTGACGACAGCTCTGTTCGGCCGCAAGTCCCAACTTTCATCCACTGCATTATTATTGTCAAAACATTTCTTATCTCAGTTCTCTGGTCCTGTGTGGTCTCTGGCTATGGAGTCGGATCCTAGGCGCGTGACAGGAGTGAACACCATCTTACCCATTGGACCCACATCTGCTGTCCAGGTACCTCTGATACAAGACGCAGTTATTGTCATAATTGTGATAAAATAATTTATAGGTTCAAGACCTGAAAAACATGAGAAAAGACTGGACCCAAAAGAAAAACTAGTCTCACTCACGTAAACTGTGAAATGGGGGTAAAGAAAAGTCGAAGGTAAGCCTTCCAGAACAGATGGGGGCAGGAAAACACATCTAATGCAACACTAAAAGTTGACCTTTTTAAGACAAATACACTATCAAATGAAGTATCTGCAAATCAAAAACTAAGGTCAAGTTCAATGAAAAAGTGTCCAGATCTGCTCCTGGACACATACGTGGCCTCTTTCACTTCTCAAGACGCCCCGTGGAGAACAGGAGGTGAACAGATGAAGTTCAGTTAAAATCAACATGGGTTCAATCACATTAGATCACACTCTGCCAAAATAAAATGTGCTGTGCATGAAATCAAGACTGAGGTCATTAGTTGACACACAGCTCGATACTGAAACATACAGAGAGTCATGAAACTCCCTTTAAAAGATGAGAGTACCTCACTGACCTGCATGAAACTTGAGAATCTGGTCTGGAGAATCTCTTCCACCTGACTCTGACGAAACAGTATGAGCTGCTGGTCAACGTGGAGGACTTCAGTTCTCCATCGCCTCCGAGTGAGATGGCTGCAGACTGAACGAATCTGGATTCACTGACAGAGGAGCAGGAGGAAAAGTGAGGCTGGTATCAGTAACCTTCATCGGCTGTGCAGTGGAGAAAGTAAACCAACAATTCAACCTTTGGACCAGCACCAGTTCTTAGCAGTGCAGTTGTTTAAGTATTCAACAGGTAGTTTTGTTCAGTGTTCTGTGGTTTCAGTCTGTCTAATCCCAGACGGACTTGATAGGAGTGAGATCAGGACCCGTTTCTCCATCTGCTGCAGGACTCGTTCTTCATGTCTCTGATACTTTGACACTGGCTGTTTGAACTCTTCATGCTGCAGAATCAACTCGGGTCCAGTTGAAGCTATAACTTCTTGTGAAGGAGTTCTTACAACAAAATTCAACTAAATTCTTCAAGTATTAAGATTTTTCATGTTCAGTGTGTTTAGGATCAGGAAGCGTCTGTGTTACACGTTATTACACATTCTGATGTGGGGTGATGTTACACACAGTGATAATCTGGTAAAAGCTGCATTCAGTGCCAGAGGGGCGACTGCTCCTTTCAGCTGGAGGTGGACTGCAGCTGCTATAGCGCTCTGCCGACATCTGGATGTTTTGACGGTAGCTTCTGTCCCAGTGTGTTGCAGGGTTTGAAATGTACCATTTGACAAAGACCCAGTTTGCATAACCACAGGTTTTGAATGCTTCCTTGATGTGTTTGTGTTCCTTCTTCTTTCCCTCTGTTCGTGTAGGCACTAATCATTCTGACCCTTTAATGCTCTTTGTAAAATATTTTCAAAATAATAATCATAGAAGTTTAGGAAACAACTGTCTTCATCAATTCAACATTCAAAGTGCTGCTCGAAGTTGAAGTTTTTTTTTTTTTTAGTTATAGAACTGCTTTAAAAATCAGATCACTCTTTAGTTTCTGCAGGATTTATAGTGAAATAGAGAAAATACCAGAGGGTTCACAAACCTACTGTTACGAATGGACGGGACCAACGGGTACAAACAAAAAACAAGGGTTTATTATAACTCCCAGCCCAAAATGGGGAACACAGAAAAAAGACAAAGTAACAACACAAAGCGCTGCCGTGACGCAGGCAAAATACGAACAAAATAACCAACAAAAACATACAAAGTACCAACTAATAAATCAAGACACAAAAATACAAACGACAACTCACTAATTAGAAATTTAAAGTACCAAATGAAATTTAAAGTACCTGCCCAAGGCAGGAGAACATTAACAAACAAACAGGACAAAGTATCAACTAAAAAACGCTGCATAAACGCAGACAAAACAACACACAAACAAAAACAGAGCAGTTTCTGACGAACCTACAAACATACAGATGGACCAAAAGTGTGGAGCATATGGCACAAACAAAGTCCATGAACAACAACAAACCAGCACTGAATGAAAGGCTGAGGGGCTTATAAAGAACAGGGACGCACAGGTGAAATGAATCGGTCAGTAATGAGTCCAGAGAGTGGAGAAAGTCAATTTGTGGGTGTGGCAGGAGAGTGAGCAATGAACAAAAACAAAAGCAAACCCACAGACAGGGGCGAAGAGAGGAAGTGTAACACTTACAACACTTTTCATGACTCAATCCTATTCTTACTCAAATATGTACATAACCAGTGCTTCATGGAGCCAAAGGTACAGACACTACTGAGACAACTCTTTGTAATTTTCTGGAAAAAATCCAACTGTTCCCCAGAATGTTTAAGAAGCAGATCATAACCAAACCGAACCAAACTGTTTTAACTATTTTAACTGAGGATCTGAAGCGCTGAACGGTTGGTCCATCAAAACAAGACTTCTAAAGACGCCACCTTGGACCGTGTTGTTGAGTTTTTAATATATTGTGACATTTTTTAAATGAAATAAGTTGTTTTATCACAAAGTGAGTGAGTCCTCACAGTGAAGGAGGACAACACATTTAGGTTTCTTCAGTGTTACACAATCCATGAGTACTGTACACACACTGGAGGGTGTGGAGCAGGTTTTCCCCCATTTACCAAAGTGTTGTATGGTTGTGAAACAGCAGCTGCTCAGTCATGTGTCATCTTTGGAACATAAATACAGCTGAGAGACAGTGGACCCTCCACACGACTCACCGACTTTACATCAATCGGCTGAACTCTAACAATGAAGGTAGCTTTATGTTGCCAACGTCCTCAGCAGTGTCTCACTTTGTATTTGCAGTTTGTCCAATGATTCTATCAACACAAATGACAACATGTCCTCTGTTCCAGACGGTACCAGTCCTCTTCCTCCTGCTGGCTCCACTGTTGACCAGCTGCTCAGAGCTCTACAGACCAGTGGACTGCAGCGACATCCGTCAACGAGACAAGAGCTCACCCAGTGGAGTGTACACCATCTATCCTCTTGGAGAAAGGTCAGCTGTCCAGGTAAACTCCGTCCTGTCTGGGAGACAGGTTAATGTCTAGAAGAAGACGGTGTAAAGATGAGACCACAAGGACGGATTCTGACAGAATCACACTAACAAGTAGTTTGTAGTAGTGGATGTGGTTTTAGATCATAACTAATAAATGTGTGTGTGTGTAGGTGTACTGTGACATGGACTCATCAGGAGGAGGATGGACGGTGAGTATTTGAACTGAACATCAGTAAGAACACTTCCTGTTGGACTTTCACAATAAATCATCACCTTGTTGTCTGGAAACAACAACCTGTCCCCAGGTGTTCCAAAGGAGGATGGACGGTACAGTGAACTTCTACAGACCCTGGGATTACTACAAGTTTGGGTTCGGTGACCCTGCTGGAGAGTACTGGCTCGGTGAGACCTGAAACCAGACTGACTTGTTACTACATGAAATTCACTGTGTTTAAAATACATTCTGTTGTGAAAAACCACAAACAGGACGTTAAAATATATGTGTTCTATATTCTTGGAGTCAAAAACAAATAACTGCACTTTCTACATCTTTGTGTGTGTTCAGGTCTGGACAACATCTACTACCTGACAAACCAGAGAAAGTTCGAGCTGCTGGTTGACATGCAGGACTTTGATGGGAAAAAAGTGTTTGCTCGTTACTCCTCGTTCTCCATCAGTGGAGAGTGTGATGGATACAAACTGAATGTGACTGGATTCACTGATGGAGGAGCAGGTGGGTTATCAGGAACAGGTCCTATCCGTTTATCCAGGGGAGATCAGTCGGAAATGTCTGTACAGTATTTTTTAAAATAGGGACAAAAACTGTCAGAATGCAGAAACTTTAAAAACACATAAATGATAGATACGAGAAAACTGTTCCTGATCATTATCTTTTTATTCTTTAGCTGATATAAAGAACAACACATGTGTGAAACAATGATACTACACGTAAAATATTACCAGACCATGAAAATCACAACTTTTCCATCACTTTAGTATCGTCAGTAGTCGTAGTGTTACTAGAAGTAAAGTCGTTTTTCTGTAACTGTCTCTGTAGGAGACGGTCTGAGTGGACACAGTGGACAGAAGTTCTCCACCTTTGACAAAGACCAGGACACTTGGCCCAACAACTGTGCCAAATCATTCCTGGGGGCGTTCTGGTACAACGCCTGTCACGGTGCAAACCCTAACGGGGTTTATCGCTGGGGAGCTGATGGTACTCTCTTTGCTGTTGGAGTCTCTTGGTACCAGTGGAAGGGTCATGACTACTCCCTGAAGAGCATCAGCATGAAGATCCGTCCTGTGCAGTAAATGTCCAGGACAAACAGACAGCAGAAGATCTGACATGTTCTCTCTCATGTGTTCTGTAGAAAGACACAGACACAGTCTGAGTAGATGATGTTAAAGAGATCATAATAATTTCCATCTTAGCTAAAGTCCAGGTTCGACTGTGTGTGAGCAGCTGCTGATGTCTCAACGTCTGACAATAAATGAGAAGCTGATGTGATCTAATGTCTTCACTTTGTCTCTGTCTAATTCTCTTAATGAAATCAGTTCTGCAGCAGTTTAACATTTTGACATCTCTTATAAATCATCAAAACAGATTCTGAGCACGACCATTGTTCAAGGGTGTAAAATCCACTGGGGTTAAGAAAACTTCACTAGGTCCAAGTAGTTTTCCTTCCTAACATCACATCAAGCTCAGTGGTGATGTTTGACGTGTAATCTTCATTGTGAGGTGTTAAATCAACTACACTTAAAATGACACCATATCGTTGTAGTAGGTTCGACTGTGTAACAGAGCTCCCATGTTGTTAGGATGTCACATTTATTTTCATCATTCACCGTGATCATAATCTCTGGACCAGTTATTTGTAGCTACTATTGATGTGTGCACAGTAAAATAATTAATTTTTCTAGTATAAAGTTTCACTGGCACCAAATGTTACCTATAGCACAATATGCTAATCAGTACAACACTCATACTAAGGCACCAAACCTTCTTATCTCCATCAAAGTACCTCCTGCAGACACCTGTTGCACACCTCCCACTGGCACAAAGTGGTTAAACAATAGTTCAGTGCTGTACCAACCTGTACGTTGGGCGTGTCGGTCAACATACTGACTCCTACAGAGTGAAATTCTCCTTCTTTTGCTGCTTTGTACAGAACTCACCGTTTATCTTTCCCTGGCTGTTCTGTTGGAAGAAGGTCTGCGAGGGGTCTACATCAGAGGACAGCTTCTCAACCCACAGGGAGGTCCACTATTGTCCACCTGTCCGACATCGAGCCTGATCCAACTTCTGACACCAAGTTTCTGTCGAACTCAACAGAAGACAGGACTGAGTTATACAGCGCATCAATCTCAGGAGAGGGTTCAGCTAATGAACTCTGTCTTTCTTCATGGTCACAGTCAGACACACCCGACGCTGTGTTGTCTCACACTCTACCTCTCCGTGGTCAAAGGTATCTCTAGGCTGAAAACATGTCCCCCTGAGACATTAAATCAGAGCAAAGAAGGTTCCATGATAAGTAAAATATAACTTCTTCTTCAACAGAGAGATGATTTGCTGAATCCAGATAAAGATACTCAGCATATGCTGTCACCTACTCTCACCAACCACCGTTCCCTGTTAATGTCCATTGATCCTACCGTACAGGCATCGATGGGAGGTGTCCGTTCTGAGTGTCCTCTCGTGGAGACAGTTTGGACCAGAGGCTCGGGGAACAAACACCACAGCTTCAGCGGGGGTTCTGTATGTGGACAAAACATACAAGAACCTACCACTGGCATCTGTCCCACCTCAGTCGGACACTGTAGGAGTTCAGACCTTGTTACAGTCTCCACCTGACTTCCTGTCCTGACCATGTTTGGTTTACCCTGGATCCCAGTTCCCTTAATTGCATCCATGTTTCCTTCACCTGCATCTTTTCTATGAGCAGAGGAAACGTGCTTTTTGGAGACATGAGACTCTTTTTCTTGTTGTTGTTGTTGTTGTTTTTTATACAACTTGTTATACAGAAAGAAAAAATGATTTAATGTTCCAGTGAATTTAAAGAACTGCGTGTGAACAGGAACCTCATCAGGATCAAGTTCAGAGTGTGAGATGAACTCATACAGAAGGTCACAGGGTGGAGCAAACATAAGTAAAACTGGTTTCTGCTGATTCTGAGTAAAATCTGTGTGAGTTTGCATCTTTGAGGTTTTTCATAATGTTCACCCTGCTGTGACTCTGTGTCTCTGTAAATAGACGAGGTGAAGCTGTGAGAGTTGGACAGACTGTTCCCTCTGAGGGTGAAGACACGAAGTCTCTTCAGCTCCAACAGGTGAGTTCACACAGGTGAGCATCTAATTGAATTGAATAGGATTGAAATGATCTAATTGTATTTGGGTTTGTTAAGTACAATAATATTTTAATATTCTACTTTAGCTGATCCCAAGTCTGGAAGTTAACAGCGGAGCGTTTCACGGTGACTTGTAGAAAAACCAACAGGCTCCATAAAATGCGTTAGCAGTTAGATTTGAGATGGTTCTGTTGTGTCAGATTGGAACATTAAAATACGCTGCAGCTGTTTCCCCAGTTTCCTAAAACGTTATCCACTAAACACGATGACTGAAAAGGTTCAGTGAATAAAGTCTGGAAGGTTGGAGACCAGAAGAGTGACGTGACTCACTTTAATCTGCATCAGATAGGTTTTAGAGACATTGGAGACTATTTGTTGCAGCACTGGTTCTGGTGTGAATTAACGTCTAAATTCAATGAACAGAACAGATCAGATTTGATTTCACTGTGGTTCTTCCATTATTTGGTAGAATGATGTTTTTTACATTTGTTCAGAACGGAAACAGAAGTTCCTCTGCTGCTGTGAAAATGTGTTCAGTGAGGTTTTGTTTGTCCAGCTCAGAGGAAATGCTGACACATCAGTAAGTCAACTGAGTAAAGTGGTCAAATGTCAACTCTGGTAGTTTTGAATTCATACATCATCTGTTTCCTGTCATCTACTACATGTTTCTTCTTCTTTTACCATGTTTTCAGACTCATATCAGCAGTTTGATCGTCTGATTTCAGCAGAATCTCACAATGAAAGTGAGTTTGTCCAAAATGGGACTCTGTGAAGTTGCTTCTGCAGAGAACAACACATCAGTCTCTTTTCCTTGTGCCATGTGAGTTTTACTCTGGTAGATTTACCTCTTCTCTGTTCCAGACGGTACCAGTCCTCTTCCACCTGCTGGCTCCACTGTTGACCAGCTGCTCAGAGCTCTACAGACCAGTGGACTGCAGCGACATCCGTCAACGAGACAAGACCTCACCCAGTGGAGTGTACACCATCTATCCTCTTGGAGAAAGGTCAGCTGTCCAGGTAAACTCCGTCCTGTCTGGGAGACAGGTTTTTATTTAAAAGATGAGTTTGTCTTTGACAGAAGAACAGTTACAGATACTGTACAAGTCATAGTTTTACCATCAGCTGTTCGTAGTAAATAATAAATGTGTGTGTGTGTAGGTGTACTGTGACATGGACTCATCAGGAGGAGGATGGACGGTGAGTATTTGAACTGAACATCAGTAAGAACACTTCCTGTTGGACTTTCACAATAAATCATCACCTTGTTGTCTGGAAACAACAACCTGTCCCCAGGTGTTCCAGAGGAGGATGGACGGTACAGTGAACTTCTACAGACCCTGGGATTACTACAAGTTTGGGTTCGGTGACCCTGCTGGAGAGTACTGGCTCGGTGAGACCTGAAACCAGACTGACTTGTTACTACATGAAATTCACTGTGTTTAAAATACATTCTGTTGTGAAAAACCACAAACAGGACGTTAAAATATATGTGTTCTATATTCTTGGAGTCAAAAACAAATAACTGCACTTTCTACATCTTTGTGTGTGTTCAGGTCTGGACAACATCTACTACCTGACAAACCAGAGAAAGTTCGAGCTGCTGGTCGACATGCAGGACTTTGATGGGAAAAAAGTGTTTGCTCGTTACTCCTCGTTCTCCATCAGTGGAGAGTGTGATGGATACAAACTGAATGTGACTGGATTCACTGATGGAGGAGCAGGTGGGTTATCAGCAGACGTTTGAGTCCTGGCTGAAAGAAAAGAATATATTCTGTCTGTTGTTACTCTACACACACAACCACCATAGCTAATTTTGTCATGCATGGAAGATTCATCATTAACATGTACAAACTGGAATCTATCTGATAGATGTGATTTAAACCACTCTAGTGCTGTTCCTTTGATCCCAATGACAATGATCTGATCTAATATGGACGTGCTGATCAAAGGTAAGACGTCTTTAAGGAGTCTAGTTGGGATGGGATCTAAGAGACATGTTGATGGTTTAGAGGAATTAATTACTGAATTTAATTCAGAATGATCTACGGGGAGGAAGCAGTCTAAGTACGAGCGTGGTCTTGCAGATGAATCTAGAGTTTTTGTACAGTCCATGATGTATGCAGGGAGGATCTGATCAATTTTTTCTCTAATAGAAGAAATTCATGAAATCATTGCTGCTGAGAGTTGACGGAATACTAGGCTCAACAGAGCTATGACTCTTTGTCAGCCTGGCTACAGTGCTGAAAAGAAACCTGGGGTTGTTCTTATTTGCCTCTATTAATGAGGAGTGATATGAAGTTCTAGCTTTACGGAGGACTTCTTTATACATTATTAAACTATCTTTCCAGGCTAGGCAATATTCATCTAAATTGGTGGAACGCCACCTCCTTTCCAACTTACGTGATTTCCGCTTTAAGCTACGGATTTGTGAATTGTACCATGGAACTAACTTCCTCTGACTCACTAGTTTCTTTTTCAGAGGAGCAACAGTATCAAGTATTGTTCCAAGTGAAGCAGCAGTACTATTAACAAGATAGTCCACTTGTGCTGGAGTAATGTTGAAATAACTGCCTTCCTCTGTGTTGGTACATGGCTCTGAAATAAAAGATGGACAGTTTAGCGCTCAGTTTGTCTTGGGCTGTGATTGGGCCGAGTCTGAGGTGGGACTGTGACACGTGAATTCTTCCTGACATCAGGAAGGTGAAGGATTCTGAACGGAGGATCAGACTAAACAACTAAAGTGGATGTTTAACATACTCAGTGTGTCTACATGCAGCCTAGAGACATAGAAATGAACAGAAATGTCCCAAAAGTGCATTTGTAGTTTGGATTTAAAGGAGACCTTTAAATAATTGTACAGCCACAGTGGTGATGGGACGATTTCAGTTTTAACAGTTAATGGAAACTATGGAGTGTTTATAAAGTTAGTTCTAGTAGTTGTACTTGTAGTAAAGTTGTAGTAGTATCATTAATGTTGTGACTAAACATTTGTGTTTCTGTAGGAGATGCCCTGGCTCCTCACAATGGACAGAAGTTCTCCACCTTTGACAAAGACCAAGACCCTGATTCCAGAAACTGTGCCAGATTATACCTGGGGGCGTTCTGGTACAACAAGTGTCACACTGCAAACCCTAACGGGGTTTATCGCTGGGGGACTGATGTTACTCTCTTTGCTGTTGGAGTCTCTTGGTACCAGTGGAAGGGTCATGACTACTCCCTGAAGAGCATCAGCATGAAGATCCGTCCTGTGCAGTAAATGTCCAGGACAAACAGACAGCAGAAGGTCTGACATGTTCTCTCTCATGTGTTCTGTAGAGAGACACAGACACAGTCTGAGTAGATGATGTTAAAGAGATCATAATCATTTCCATCTTAGCTAAAGTCCAGGTTCGACTGTGTGTGAGCAGCTTCTCAATAAATGAGAAGCTGATGTGATCTAATGTCTTCACTTTGTCTCTGTCTAATTCTCTTAATGAAATCAGTTCTGCAGCAGTTTAACATTTTGACATCTCTTAAATCATCAAAACAGATTCTGAGCACAACCATTGTTCAAGGGTGTAAAATCCACTGGGGTTAAGAAAACTTCACTAGGTCCAAGTAGTTGATCTTTAGAAACAACACGCTGCTGTCATATGAAGAAGGATGAGGTGACTGTGTAAAAATAATCTATCACACAGTGATAATCTGTTAAAAGCTGCATTCAGTGTCAGAGGGGCAACTGCTCCTTTCAGCTGGAGGTGGACTGCAGCTGCTACAGCGCTCTGCTGACATCTGGATGTTTTATCAGTAGCTTCTGTCTCAGTGTGTTGCAGGGTTTGAAATGTACCATTTGACAAAGACCCAGTTTGCATAACCACAGGTTTTGAATGCTTCCTTGATGTGTTTGTGTTCCTTCTTCTTTCCCTCTGTTCGTGTAGGCACTAATCATTCTGACCCTTTAATGCTCTTTGTAAAATATTTTCAAAATAAAAATCATAGAAATTTAGGAAACAACTGTCTTCATCAATTCAACATTCAAAGAGCTGCTGGAAAAGTTAGTGAACTGAAATTCAACATGGATTTGTCCAAGTTTTCAAACAAATAACTTTTTTAGTTGTAGGAAGAAAATCGAAAATACGAAAATCAGATCACTCTTTAGTTTCTGCTGGATTTATAGTGAAATAGAGAAAATTCCAGAGTTCGAGCTGCTGGTCGACATGCAGGACTTTGATGAGAAAAAAGCGTTTGCTCGTTACTCCTCGTTCTCCATCAGTGGAGAGTGTGATGGATACAAACTGAATGTGTCTGGATTCAGTGATGGAGGAGCAGGTGGCTTTGAAAGAAATGACGCTGATGATACTGGTAGAAGTTCATAAAAGAGGGAGAAAAGAGATATTACCCAGAAATAAATGCTCCTCTTCATTAGCACCCTCCACTCTCCACCATCATGGGATGTGAGTGGGTGGATGATTCTGTCCAGTAACGTAAACACACAGTAAAGGTGCAGTCCGTATACCATTTATCATTTACCATAGCAGGAGAGGATAGGATCTCTGCAGTGTAGATGATGATGTTGGTGGAGTAAAGTAACAGATGTGGAAAATGAAATATGTGATCGGAATCTGCCAGAAGGCCGTGGTGACGACAGATGAATAACTGTTCATACAGAACTAGGAAAAAATGAATCAGTCTATTAAACTTTCAACTATTAAAAAGATTCTGCACGAACGGTTCAGTAAAAGGAGACGCTCCTGTACTCGCTGATGTCCTGCAAATGTAAAGCAGTTATGACAAACAGCCATTCTGTCATGTTCTTCTAATTTGTTAGGGCTAACAGGTAACACCAGGTAACCCTAACATGCATGTCTTTGGATGGTGGGAGGAACCCACACAGAACCATGCTAACCGCTACACCACTGTGCTGCCCCCAGTACATTTCTCTAGAAATAATGATTGTACCCTTCTCTGTGTAGGCGACAGTCTAAGTGGCCACAGTGGACAGAAGTTCTCCACCTTCGACAAAGACCAGGACACTTGGCCCAACAACTGTGCCAAATCATTCCTGGGGGCGTTCTGGTACAGCAGCTGTCACGGTGCAAACCCCAACGGGGTTTATCACTAATCTCAAATGAACCTTCAAATAAAAAATCTATTTAAATACAACAAGAATCATCTCAGTGCACTTTAAGTAGGGAGGGAAGACAGAAGTACAGAAGTACAGTGAAAACCCAACAACCCCCTGAGCAGGACTAGGAGTGGTGGAGAGAACCAGGCTCAGGGTGGGCGACCATCTGGCTCAACAGGTTGGGGTGAACACCAGGCAGTTTGGTGGGTCCAGTGACAACACACTGGAAACATACAGCTCATTTCAGGTTTATAAGAAAACTGTTTCTGTACCATGAATATTAACAGTTCCCATAAACAGAGAGACGTGTTTGATGGAGGTTTGACAGTCTGATGTGGATCATTCTCTGCTGTTCACTGAAAATAAGTGAGAAGCTGAGCAGAAGCTGAGCTCCTGTCCTCACTTTCCATCTTCTCTGCTGCACCCTAGAGGTCGTAGTGACAAAACACATGTTCAGAACATGAAGCGTGAGTGTCGTTGTTGGTGTTGTGTTGACTGTTCCTTCGGAGTGGGCTTTCTTGTTGTGTTCTGGGTGAGAAGCTTCAGGGCTGCAGTGGAGAGAGGGAAACAGCTGTGGTTTGTTCTCCTGTGAATACAAGCGGATGGATGTGGTTTAATACTGACATCAACAGACTGACGTAGATCACTGTCTTACATGTCCACTATAGTTCTGTGATCACTGAGCAAACTCCACTTCCTGATCAAGGTCATGTAACATGGTGAAAAGCAGCTAAGTGGGTTGAGACAGTTTTATCAGCTGCTGTTTCCAAGAATGAACCTGAACTGTGTGATATCAGCAGTAATTTATTGTGTGTAACATCAGTTTTATCTGTAACAACTGATCAGAATCTCTGATCTATGATGTGTGGACCTTTACCTGCAGCCTCCCCTCCCTCCTCCTCTCCATTGTTTATCAGCCAGATAACAGCTGAACTGCTGTGGTCAGCGACTGGATCTGATCAGTCAACAAACACTTCCACTGCCGGGTTTCACACGTCGGGAGCTCCACGAGCTGAAGGTGAGTACGATCGTTTCAGATTTTAACTCTGAACTCAGGTCTGTTTGGAGGTTCGTGACTGTGATCGGCTGGAGGTCAGGTCTCTACAGGTGACAGGTGAACTCACTGTGATCACTGAACAAACATCAGGGCTAGGAGGATTCACATTGTTCTGGATCTTTACTCATGTCAGGTTGTGAAGTGTGGGGACGGGTTCACAGAGAACCTCGTACCAAACCATTTAATATATGTATTCAGCGGCGGTTCTGGGATTTCATCCCTGGAGGGCTCACTCAGTGGACGCCCACATTCAGGGAGGGCAGAATACACAGAACAGCAAAGAGAAGAAACAGAAATCTCTTGGATCACTTTTTAAATTATTGTCATTTTTATTTTAAAAAGTAAAAATAATACTTTGATGATGAACTAACAGCTTTTGTCTCATCTCACTGTTACTGAGACTAGATATAAACATATGTTCACTCACTAAAACAGTTTCAACACTGATGCTGAAATATTGTTTCTAATCAACCGTCAGTGTTTAAGACCTGATGGTTGATTAAACACAATACTGAGGACGCGTTTGTTGTTCACTCACCTTCACTCTGGTTCTTTTTACTCTTACTAATTACTTTAATTCTGGCTGAAGAAACGACACAGGTTCTTTTGAAATGTGAAGAACTGCTGTGAAGTGACTTTTCTCTCCTCCGACTGTTTTCTTCTCCACAGTGACAGAATAATTGAATAATTGAAAAATTGAGTTACATTTTTAATAATTCTAAGTGGTGGTCAGAACATTAATGATCAACTGATCAAGGACCTCGTCTGTGTTTTCTGATCGACAGGATGGCGAAAAGAAAGTCTGCGTGCTGTGGTTTGTCCGCTCTGGAGGCTGCGCTGATCGTCCTGTTCATCCTGATGACGGCCGTGTGTGTGACACTGATCACACTGATTGTTATCTGGAAAACACACACAGGTGAAAACACACACACACACACTCCATAACATTTATACCTTCAAAATTAATTTACAATTTGACAATTTTACAATAAATGCTGAAAACTTTATGCAGGTTTAGATAAAAAATGAAACTATAAACAGTGTTTATGAGGATCCACTCAGAGGACGCTGAGAGACAGTGGGGTTGAGTTTTGACGATAGTAATAAAAATACTGTTACTGGGTACTACTGTGATAATATACTCTCAGTACTCGGGAACCTTTTTCTAGATCAGCAGAGAGTCCACTTTAAATGAGTCATTGAACAAAGGACATTCTGTTGATTTTAAAGGTAAAAGTTCCTTCATCCAGTAATGACCACAGACCTGTAGCTGTCACAAAACAGTGGAGACAACACATTTACAGCACCTTCATAACCACAAAATAAATAAATCAACAGTTACTCATCTCTGCTCCAGATCCAACACCCCCTCCCAGTCCAGAGCCGCAGCATGACCCCTACCTGATCGGCGTGGGTCGAGCCGACTGCACCGGGCCACCGGCTGAAATCCCTCTGGTCGGTACCAAACACTAAACTGATGCTGCGATCACTGTGTTTTTTACTTGTTGCTGCTTTGGGCTAAATGTCATTAGCGGGAAATCAAACTCCAAAGTCTGCAGCGGAGGGCAGGAGTTCGTGTCTGACTGGGTGTGTTGAGTGTGATAATCTTTATGGTGTCTGCATTCAGAGGACCATAAAGCCTCAACCTGGATGAATAAAGAAACAGAATACGCACAAGAACCTTAATGAAGCACAGACACACTGAGATCCGTACGTCCAACAGCTGTGCTGCTGATCCCTGACGCTCTCAGACCACCTGGAGCTGGTCTCAGATGATGAACTAGAGGCAATTCAGTCCCAAATGAATCAGTAACCAACTCCACACAGGTTCTTATGGCAGGTTCAGACCAGCACCTGGTTTGGTCTGATCACCAAGAGCAATTTGGAGTTCAGTTCAAATTTTATTTTAAGCACCAAATTACCTCAAGGCTCTTTACAGTGTTGAAGGTTTAAGACCTTACAGAGTATATCTGTATAGAGAATTATATAGAAACCCAACAACCCCACTGAGCAGCACCAGGAGACAGTGGAGAGGAAAAACTTCCTTTAGAAGAAGAAACCGGGCTCAGGGTGGGCAGCCAAGATGATGGAGATAAACTGTTCATGATTATTTAGTTTGAGCCTGGATTTATCTGCAACTTGTTTCACATAGAAAAACACACTGAAGTTAGAAAGGAGTTCGGTTCACGTGTCCTGTTCCTCGACTGTTTCATCATCATCACTGATCCACAGCCGCCAGGAGCTGATCCCGGAGGATTCAGCTGCTTTGACCTGTAGCAGTTTGACTCTCTGAACCCAGCTGTCTTGAATCATGAATATTTCAGTTCAGTTGATCACCCAGTTGTTGATCTGTGTGTGTTTAGATGGGTTATGCAAACCCCCAGCAGACGGCTGCAGGCATACACACGCGTCTGTACAGCCGAGCCTTCATCGTCGACGACGGGAGGCGGAGAGTCGTGTTCGTCACTGTAGACATAGGAATGGTATCTCAGAGGCTACGATTGGAGGTGAACACACACACACGCACACACTCACTTCCTGAAGACTCAAGTCTTTAGTAATAACCACTGCTAATTCTAATCCCAATCCTTAATTTATCATAATCTTCTTTAACATTTTTACCGGTAAAATGTCTTCAGTGTTAACAGATGTTAACCAGTTCCAGGTTCAGGACTGGAATCTAACCTTTAGTACCAGGATTACACCTGAATCTTTTGTTTGCATGTGTGCAGGTCCTGCAGGCGTTGCAGATGAAGTACGGGGACCTGTACCGGCAGGACAACGTGGTTCTGAGCGGGACTCACACTCACTGTGGACTGGGTGGATATTTCCAGTACACACTGTTCATGATGACCAGTAAAGGCTACATCAAGGAGTCCACCCAGCCACTGGTCAATGGCATCGTCAAGGTGTGTATGAGATTAGTTGGAGGGTAAAGAACACAGCAGAGCTTCAGAACTAAAACACATAAATAACTTCAAAACCTAATATTTACACCAGGATATTACCACATTTTCTCCCATAGACTCAATATAACCTGAAACCTTCTCTTTTATTTACTCTATATTCTCCTGATGCAGCTCATTGTAACATGAGGTCATATTTAAGAAGGTAAATCTTCCAGGGTTTAGACACAGGCCATCTTAACAGTAATGTCTACAAAGCCTGTAAGAATACATGTAAACTTGTCTTTTCCAGAGTATAGACATAGCCCATCGTAACATGAAGCCAGGCAGGATTTTCAGGAATCGAGGAGATCTGGACGACAGCAGCCTGAACAGAAGTCCTCACTCCTACCTGAACAACCCAGAGGACGAGAGACACAGGTACGCGATGACACGGAGAGGAGGTTGAATAAGTTTCTTCCAGTTACAACCCCGTGTCCAACTCTTGATCTCTTCAGGTACAAGTGGAACACAGACAAACAGGTGGTGGTGCTGAAGTTCACTGATCTGGACGGAGATGGGATCGGTATGATCAGGTAAAAGCAGGTTCCTGTGTTTGAGCCTGAGTCTTAACCTTCCTTCACATCACACTGTGACCATGAGTATGACTCTGTCCCTCCTCAGCTGGTTCGCCGTCCACGCTGTCAGCATGAACTACACCAACCGGATGGTGAGCAGCGACAACATGGGCTACGCTTCCTGTCTGCTGGAGCAGGACAAGAACCCCGGAGAGCTACCTGGGCAGGTAGTTCAAGGTCAACCTTTAAATAGTAAAAAAGCTAGTATAAAAGTCCCATTTGTTCTGCAGACTGCTGAAAATGTGACAAAAACATTTGTAGTGATGAATAAAAATTAACATCTAGTAGAGTAAAAAGTAAAAGTACCATGAGATGGAAATACTGCACCTCAAATGGTACTTAAATACAGTACTTGAATAAATGTAATCAGCTATTTACGACCCTGCTAAAACATGCCGCTGCTGATAATATGATGATGATACCTCCTGGGCCTCATCCCATCAGAACAGACGAAACAGTAAATCAGCAACCTCACCAACAAACTTCACGTTTACCTTTTTTTAATATGAACCTTCCTAACGTGAGGATGTAAACGGGCCTGATGACAGTAATAACACGGGAACTTGTTGTGTCTCAGGGAGGTTTCGTCGCTGGTTTCTCCTCCAGTAACCTCGGGGATGTTACTCCAAACACCAAAGGACCTCACTGTGCGAACACTGGACTTCCCTGTGACTACCTGAACAGCTCCTGTCCTGTAGGAGGGGTAAGCGTGCACACACACACACACACACACACACACAGTCATACCATATAGTGATCAGACATTAAACAGTACGTCTGTGTCTGTCAGACCAGAATGTGTCAGGCGTACGGACCTGGAGACGACATGTTTGACAGCACAAGGATCATTGGGCACAAGATCTACAGCAAGGCCAAGGTACCTGTCTGTCTGCTTCATCAGTAACACGTGCAGTCAATTAAGTGTGTTTCTGTCACATTTCAATAAAGTAAAAACACCACACAGGACAGTACAGGTTAGTGTAAGTGTAAGAATGTCATGTACAGTACTGGGATCACCTACATCGTGGGAACATGCTCCTATTGAAGAATAAAAATCGTGTCCCCACGGTAAACGTGCAGTGATACAGTTGAAGGAAATAAAGTTCAAAGTTAAACTGTGTTTGTGGTGCTGCCCCCTGCAGGAGCTCTATGCAAATGCAGTGGAGGAGGTGACCGGGTTCCTCCACTCTGCTCATCAGTGGGTCAACATGACTGATGTCACTGTCCAGATCAATGCTACACACACGGTCAGTAAGAGCCACAGGGATTATGGGAAATGGTGTTTAGAAAAAGAGGTTCTTTGATTTTAATGTATTTACTGTGTGTGTGTGTGTGTGTGTGTGTGTGTGTGTGTGTGTGTGTGTGTCAGGTCAGTACATGTAAACCAGCTCTAGGTCACAGCTTTGCCGCTGGAACAATAGATGGAGGAGGAGACCTGAACTTCACTCAGGGTGATTCTACTGCCTCTCTGCTCACCTCCTGCGATCACTCTGCTGCTCTGCAGCTCATGTGAACATATGTGTGTGTGTGTGTGTGTGTGTGTGTGTGTGTGTGTGTGTGTGTGTGTGTGTGTGTGTGTGTGTGTGTGTGAAGGTGCTGTGGAAGGCGACCCGTTCTGGGATGGGATCAGAGACCTCGTCCTTGGCAAGCCGTCCAATCAGACGCAGGAATGTCATCACCCCAAACCGATCCTGCTCAGCACCGGGGAGGTGATCCGACAGCTTGAACTGTCATTAAACAAATCTTCACCTGTCTCTTCTAGTGCTGACCGGTTGTAGACGGTGTGTGGTGTGTGTTCACTCAGCGCTGTTGTTTGTGTGTGTGTGTGTGTGTGTGTGTGTGTGTGTGTGTGTGTGCAGATGAACTGGCCTCTGCCCTGGCATCCTCAGATTGTTGATGTCCAGATCATCACCATCGGATCAGTGGCTGTCGTAGCTGTTCCTGGAGAGATGACGTAACAAAGTTTTACTAGTAGTTGTTACTAGTACTAACAGTAATTCTGCCGAGGGTATTAGTACTGCGATCTGTCCTCGCACCACTTGTCAGCTGGGATCACCTCCAGCCCTGCTGTAACCAGAGTACAGCGAATATATATGTGTATATACCTGATGGCTGGATGGAATATTTCACCTGATAGTACTGATGATACTACTGCTAATATTACTCATACTATTGCTAACAGATAATACTACTAGCAATACTACTCATACTGCTCACTGATGACACTACTGTTATTACTATTTGTAGTATTCTTATCTTCTATTAATACTACTTGTTATTGTTTTTATTACTACTATTACTACTGTAATCATACTACGAGTAACTCCGCTGATTATATTACTACTAACATTCTGACTATTATTACAGTTACAGTTAGTAACAGTTAGTTACAATTAGTAATACTAACTATACTACAGTTAGTATTACTGATAGTCTTACTACTAACTACATGAGTTGTTGTTTCCTCGCCCTCTTTACCAGCACCATGTCAGGGAGGAGGTTAAGAGAAGCTGTCCAACAGGTAGAAACAACACGACTACAAACATCTACACTCCTGAACACTTCCAACACATCACAGGATACATGTAATACTGCGTAACATTACTGTGTTTATGTACTTTATGTTGTACTGTGTTAGGAGCTGGAGTCGGAGGGGACGTTCAGGGACACTGAGGTGGTGATTGCTGGTCTGAGTAACGTGTACACTCACTACATCACTACCTACGAAGAGTACCAGGTACACGTCAACGAAAATAAAAGAGGATCAGGATGAAACTGTTTATTCATTTAACCTGAACACGATAATCAGTGATGAGTTGATAATATTTAATATTAGATAATCAGTGATGAGTTGATAATAACTAATTATTAGATGATCAGTGATGAGTTGATAATAACTAATTAATAGATGATCAGTGATGAGTTGATAATAACTAATTATTAGATGATTAGTGATGAGTTGATAATAACTAATTATTAGATGATCAGTGATGAGTTGATAATAACTAATTATTAGATGATCAGTGATGAGTTGATAATAACTAATTATTAGATGATCAGTGATGAGTTGATAATAACTAATTATTAGATGATTAGTGATGAGTTGATAATAACTAATTATTAGATGATCAGTGATGAGTTGATAATAACTAATTATTAGATGATTAGTGATGAGTTGATAATAACTAATTATTAGATGATCAGTGATGAGTTGATAATAACTAATTATTAGATGATTAGTGATGAGTTGATAATAACTAATTATTAGATAATCAGTGATGAGTTCATAATAACTTATTATTAGATAATTAGTGATGAGTTGATAATAACTAATTATTAAATGATCAGTGATGAGTTGATAATAACTGATTATTAGATGATCAGTAATTTGTTGATAATAACTAATTAATAGATAATCAGTGATGAGTTCATAATAACTAATTATTAGATAATCAGTGATGAGTTCATAATAACTAATTATTAGATGATCAGTGATGAGTTGATAATAACTAATTATTAGATGATCAGTGATGAGTTGATAATAACTAATTAATAGATAATCAGTGATGAGTTGATAATAACTAATTATTAGATGATCAGTAATTTGTTGATAATAACTGATTAATAGATGATCAGTGATGAGTCGATAATAACTGATTATTAGATGATCAGTAATTTGTTGATAATAACTAATTAATAGATAATCAGTGATGAGTTTCATTATACTAATGATGAAAGATCAGTGATAATTGATAATAACTGATTATTAGCTTGGATCAATATTTTTTATAATAACTAATTAATAGATAAGCATGATGAGTTCAGATAATACTAATTATTAGATAATCATGTATTCATAATAACTAATTATTAGATGATCAGTGATGAGTTGATAATAACTAATTATTAGATGATCAGTGATGAGTCGATAATAACTAATTAATAGATGATCAGTGATGAGTCGATAATAACTAATTAATAGATGATCAGTGATGAGTCGATAATAACTGATTAATAGATGATCAGTGATGAGTCGATAATAACTAATTAATAGATGATCAGTGATGAGTCGATAATAACTAATTAATAGATGATCAGTGATGAGTCGATAATAACTAATTAATAGATGATCAGTGATGAGTCGATAATAACTAATTAATAGATGATCAGTGATGAGTCGATAATAACTAATTATTAGATGATCAGTGATGAGTCGATAATAACTTATTATTAGATAATTAGTGATGAGTCGATAATAACTAATTATTAGATGATCAGTGATGAGTTGATAATAACTAATTATTAGATAATTAGTGATGAGTTGATAATAACTAATTATTAGATAATCAGTGATGAGTTGATAATAACTAATTATTAGATAATTAGTGATGAGTTCATAATAACTTATTATTAGATAATCAGTGATGAGTTCATAATAACTTATTATTAGATAATTAGTGATTATCCAAAGAGTTGATTATTTTTAGCAGAAACTGTTCCTCTACTTAACGATTTATTACCTGTGTTTCAGGTGCAGCGGTACGAAGGAGCCTCCACTATCTACGGCCCGCACACGCTCAGTGCCTACCTGCAGAAGTTCAGAGGTCTTGCTAAAGCCATCGCACAGGTGTGGATCATACCTGGAACTGTATCTATAATAATCACAGTGATGACATGAAAAGAGCAGCATACAAAGGATGGACTTGAATGTATCATGGCTACAAAGCCTCTTCATAAAGCTGGTTTTAGGACAACTAGGGATGCTTGACTTGTTTTCTGCAACATCTTTTATAGTTAGTGGTAAATAAAACCTAAAACACTGAGTTTTACTGACTGAAACAACCAAAAACAGGGACTGAAACAATAACCATCCATAAATCTATCAGTAATACAACGTCCACCAATATGTAGCTGTTTGTGTTGCACTATTGTGACAGAGTTAAAGCTCAGTGTGTCTCATCACTGTGATTCTTCTGTTACTGGACAATGACGAGCTGCGTGTTATTGTGTTTTCAGGACAGAGTGTCGGAGCTGCCGCTCGGCCCTCAGCCTCCCTTCTTTAAGGAGCATCTCCTCAGCTGGATGCTTCCAGCACCAGTTGACAAAACGCCACAGAACACCAGCTTTGGAGATGTCCTGGAGCAGGTTTACCCCGTCTATAGACAGGTAGGACACATAGTCACCATCTGGTCTGTCTCTGCTCACACTGCTCTGTGGGGTTCCTCAGGGCTCAGTACTCAGTACAGTTTGTTTCAGTCGGAAGTTGCAAACCCACTAATTAAGTTCACTTATTAAGTCTTGTTGTAGCCTTCATTGAATCATGCTGAGCTTCTCTTTGATCAGCCTGATGGTTTACCGTGGTGAACAGGGCTCTCTAACCTGTCTGCAGCTACACAGCCCCATACGCAGGGATGGAAGTGATAAATTACATTTACCCTTGTAGTTAGCCAGTTCATTAGAACCACCTCCTAATACTGTATAACACACTCCAGCATGGTGGAAACCAAACATTACGAACATAAAGTACAGACTTCACCTTTAAAAACAGAAACTCTAACCTTGTTGAGGTTGAACTCCTAATAAAGTGAATATAAACTGAAGTCATTTCGTCTACTTTGCAGGGGGATGTCGTCTCGGTCACATTTGTAGCAGGAAACCCCAGACATTCAGGAGACATTGTAAGACCTGAAAACTGCCTCTTTTCTCTTCTTTGTATTTGTTTTTGTGTCCATGTTTGTCTCTTGGTTCAGTCTCTGTAGTTAACGTCTTTAAGAGTGAGGAAAAGGATGAGCTAACTTCCTGTCTTGTTACATGTTGTAGAGAGATAAAACTTTTGTTACTGTGGAGATTTATGACAACAGAACTGAAACCTGGGAGATCGTCCATACAGATGCATCATGGGAGACGAGGTAGGATTAGTACTCTTAGTAAACTTCACTCTGAACTGTACAGGACTTAAAAAGTAAATTCAAATACAAACCACATGCCAGCTGTCCCACTGAGAGCAACCTTCAAGACTTAAATCCCGTCTCTTGATGCAGGTTTCACTGGCTGAAGGGTTCAAACCAGCAGAGTAACGCCACGATTGAGTGGCACATTCCTTCGTCAGCCCCCAGCGGCTCGTACAGGATCAGACACTTTGGACACTACAAACAATGGAAAGGTCTTCAACAAGTCATCACTGCGTACGAAGGAGCGTCTGAGGTCTTCAGAGTCGCCTCCAGCTTTTACTCTCACTGATGTCAAAAACGACGAAAGAAATACAAAGATCATTAACTGTGTCCAACAGAGAGGTGGGGGGGGGGGACGACTAATCAAGCAGATCAAATTGTACAAGTTGTAAAAATGTTAATACCTACAAAATAAATGAAAACCAGTGATAACGTGCTGTATTAGTATCAAAAATATTTATTTGAACCTTGTAAATATAGAAATGTATCAGGCTAAACCAGATTTGCACAACACAGGGACACTTTTCTTCATCCAGTCCATTATTCACTGTCAAGCAAGAGTAATGTTGAAACACTGACGTGCACTGAGAGGCAGCATTCAACAGTTCAGGGCAGAAAACCAGCAGATTTAAACTTACTGAGACACGACGACACATTTTACAACATGAAACATTTCATCCCTTCGTGTTTTCATATTACTGATATGATGAAATCATGTTCATTTACATCCATGACATGGACCGACACAGGCTTCTGTTAGGTGAGGTCCCCTCTCTTTTGAATCAGACTCTGAGAGGACAGTAAAAACACACACAGGTGGTTTGGTTTTGTTAATCTGCAGATTACAGAGAGTACACTGAACTCACGCTTGTCACTCGTTTGTCTTTTGGTTGCTGAGTCTGCACTTTAAAGCCCTTTCCTACAACTCACATTCAGCAGAGACACCACAGAGATGATTTCCTTTTCTAACAGCGCTGTGGTGTCTCAGGCTGTGTGGATGTGAATATCTCAAACTGTAATGTGCTGTTTTTGTTCCATCTACAGAGGCTGACTCTCTAAATATAGGCCACACTACATATCAGCAGTAGAATGTGGATAAAAATCAATTCTCTTTTTCAACATAAAGTGCTATGGCATGAATACAAATACGTTTCTCCACAATATTTCATGCTGTTTCATATATAATATGCTGATAATGATAATCTGTACATTGCATCTTTGTTCCAAAGGTTTCTCATCTCTACTCAAGACACTGAACCTCACCAGCTGTTTAGGTTTATGTTGATTTTACATTTCTGAAAGCAGAGCACTCGTTAACCTACAGTAAAGTGTTGCGTCTGCACTTACTGATATTAAAAGTTTAGTCTTGATCTAAGCTGAAACTGTTCTGCAGCTTTTGACTTTTACTCATGATAAGCAGGGCTAGAAAAGGGCCTCACAGTTTTAACAAGAAGGAAGGCCGCATTAGAGCTGCACCCACATATGCAGACATTCATGTATCCTTTGCCTCTTTTAGTGACCATGACAGTATGAGGATGTGACTCTTATTTCATTTCATTATGGTTCAGTGTCTTGATTCCTGAACATCTGACTGACCACAGTAAGTCAGCTCTGGTGTTTGTCCTCGTCCCAGCTGACAGAATAAAGTGCTTTCAGTTTGACACAGGCACACACAAACTTTACGTCCTGTATAAAACACGGTTTGGTCCATTAAATCAAACACGTCACGTTTACAATACTTGGGAGTTTTCCCTGGAATGAACGCAGGTAAACGAACACTGTAGGATGCTGGTATACAATGGCAGATCTGGAGTGTGGTCTCTTTTTAGACTCTGCTGGAGAATTTACAGGTTTTACAAATGTTCAGTTTGGAAGAAAAGAGGTGACACGTGAAAAATGGAAGTTTCTACTGACGGCTTGTCTAACACGTTTAGGTAACACGTTACGTTATAGATATGTATTGGAGTAATACACTAGAGTTTTAGGATAGAGGGAGTTTTGGGGAGTTTCTGTCTCCTCTCACATGGTTTTGGTGACGTCCTGTTTGCTGAGGAGGACTTCCAGCAGCCGGAGTTTCGCTTTGAGCTGTTTGTATTCTTGGTATTCCTCCTTCATGGGGGTGCGATCTTCTTTCTGGCAGATTCTGTGACAAATCACAGACAAATGTTTAAGTGCAAATCAGATGTGAACACATGACAAGACTCTCAAGATCAAGTAAACCTTTACTTAAACAGGCTGAACTTGAATTACCAGGTGAGGTACTGAAGCAACAACCAAAGGTGGATCAAATGATGCTAAATGATGACGAGATGTTTTGATCAAGAGTAGATTCTACTAAAAAAGTAAAACAACTCTACTGTGTGCAGGAAACTACGGAGTAAGGCTGTAGTTTGGGGCGAACCGGGTCAGTTACATGTCAGTTTGTCGTGTGTGTTTTGATGCAGATTAAACAGTTTGTTTTCCAGTGTCTGCTCGCACCTTCCAGTCTGTCGGTAAAACTCGTCCTCAAACTCTTTCAGAGCTTTACGCCTCGTCTTCTTCTCTGCTCTCGTCTCGCGCAGACACTGCAGCAGCTGAGACCTGGTTTGGTTGAAGGACAGAGGGAAACCTGGGAAATTAAAACTGGACAGATCCAGATGTACTGAACCTTTAAGTGGAACCAGTTTGTAATACTGCTACTACAGCTGAGTCACCAACCATAAACTAACAAAGAAGCTTTTGTCTGTGTTTTCTGTTACAGTGCTCCATGGTGTAGACGTGAGCCTTCCTCATTCAGTGACCGTCGTAATGAGTGAGTTAAAGATCACTCTGTTACCATTAGATGTCCCTCAGTGGAACATTTATCATCCTTAATGGGAACAGTGGTGGTGGACCTCGAGCTGAAGAACTGCTGTCAGGTCGGAGGTGAAACACATCACACACATCACTGTTAGTGTGACGTTTAAATAGACAATGACATGCTGCACGCAAAGCGACAGCTTTGGAGTCAATCACCTGAGTAAATGCTTTCAAGTCATATAAACTGTACGTCCCAGGAGCTCGTACAGACCTGGAGGCTGCATGCAGGTTGGCCGTGGTGAGAGCAGGAGGCTGACGGACACCTTTGACTTCGTCTAACGGGGACACGAAGGCCGGGTCACTGTCCCGGTCGCTGTCCTCCTCGCCACCTGCTGGTCTGGTCCCTGTGCGCAAAGGCGGCACGAGAAGTTCATCGACTGTCATTGAGCTTGTCGAGTCATCGTCAGAACCGTCCTCCTCCTCCTGAGAGACAAAAGCAGTGAGACAAAGTCAACTCGACAAGCTGTTCATCTTCTTCTCGTCGTGATTCTTGTCTGTCCCAGCCATTACACAAATCCTTAACACAGCGTTTGCTCTCTCACAGCAGGCCTCCACATTTAAACAGGCCGAGATCACCCCACTCCTAAAATTACCTACTCTTGCCCCCTGCCTTCTGGAGAAATACAGACCTGTCTCTCTTCCTGGCCGAGACCCTTAAACGGGCAGTCTTCAATCAACTGACTGACTTCCTTTCTTAAAACGACCTCCTAGATGTCAACCAGTCCGGCCTCACTCCATAGAAACGCCATTCCTGAAGGTCATAGAATCCCTGCAGGCTGCAAAGCTGCAGCTCACTCTTCTGTCTTAATTCTACTTGATCTATCTGCAGCCTCTGACATAGTCCATCAGTGGGACAGCTCTGGCTTGACTTAATTCCTACTTGTCTGGATGTACCTTCTACTGGTGTACAGCAGGGCTCAGTTCTTGGTCCTCCATTCTTTTTCCATCTATACTACATCCATAGCTTTCATTATCCAGTCATATGACTTTTTCTATCATTGCTATGCTGACGACACACAGCTCTTCCACCAGATGACTCCACTGTCTCTTTATGCATCTCTACATGCCTCGATAACATCGCTGCCTGGATGAAAGAGAGGCATGTTCAGCTCAACCTCTCTGAGACAGACGTTTTCATCTTCCCAGCCAGACCTTCAATAAAACACGACATCAGCATCAACATAGGTCCACAGTCATTATTACAACTAAGTCTGCCAGAACCTGGGGTGGATCATTGATGATCAACTGAGCTTTACTGACAACATCTCCTCTGTCTCCACATCATGCAGATTTGCCCTTTTCAACATCACAAAGATCAGACCTGACCTTTCAGACTATACAACACAACTCATTGTTCAGGCTCTGGTCATATCTGGTCCTGACTACTGCAGTGTCTTACTGACCGTGTTACCAGCTGCTCCATCTTCATGTCTTATTGTTGATCAGTCAAAGAGGACACGTTACATAACTGTTCAGATCTCTGCACTGGCTTCCTGTAGTTCCATCAGGTTCAAAGCCCTGACCTTTGCCTACAAAGTGATCAACTCAACAGCACGTTCACTGTGCTCTGCCAGTGAACGTCTTGTGGTTACCTCATCTCTGACCTCAAAAGATCCCAGGCAAAACTTGCAGCTAAAATAATCTGCTCACTTCATCAGACTGATGTCTGCACTGAGTGCTAACGTTAGCGTGCTACCAGTGTTGATGGCGATAGAAAAGAAAAAAGTAATTAATGTGTGTTTCTTACTATGGTCGTGAAAGTGGGGCTGGCACACAGTAAACGTTTGATCATCTGGTATCTGTCGTACAGAGGCTTCACCAGGTTCTTCTCCTGTTTGGTTCCCTGAGACACAAACACATCAAGGAGGATTCAAAGTGGGAGTCAACGTTACAACAGTGCTGTTATACAAGAATAGCAACATTAAAATACTGAAAGTATCAAAAAGAAACTCATAATGCAGAATAATGTAGATTAGCTACTGGTCCATTCATGTGTTTATTGCTACAGATTAAAAAGTGGAGTCCACAGTAATAACTTTACTGTTATATACTGTTGAACTTTACGGGCTTAGCATTTTCAATATTTCAATATTTAGTCATATTAATCTGAATCAACTACACATGGAAATACTGAGTTAGGGATGTAAGAAAATACATACTGATACACTTGAGTATTACAATACTGTCTACTGGACAGACAGTGGTTCATTCATTCTGTCCTGCGTTTGAACCCCAAACCACATTAAGCATGTGGTTGTGTTTTTTTATACTATGACACTTATGACTATGACGTCATAGTATAAAAATACTTGCTCATAACTGCTGCCTCTTCCTACTGAGAGTACTTCAAAGCTGTACTGTGTAGTAAATGTACTGTGCTGTCGCTGAGGGCTCACCGGTCGGCCGTGCAGACTCTCAAAGTAGAGCAGACATTTCTGCAGAGTGATCTTCTCCAACACCATCTGGGCCTGAGTCATCTCCTGCACACACAGTCACGTTTCCGAGTAAAGTGTCTAGAATTAGTATCATTTAAATTTTTAATGACAAATCAACATGCTGAAGAGGGAAACACACCTTTGTGTTGTCGGGCAGCCCCAGAGCTCGTCTCTTCTCTCTCAGACGTCTGAACAGAGACTCCACGGTTTCCTCCAGGGTGGGCTTGTGCTCCGTCGCCCCCTGCTGCCCAGAGCTCAACCTGCAGGACACGATGAATGTAAAACAAAGTGAACCAAGAACTGGGACACTTTTACTAAACTGTATTTGCACTGTACTGCAGAGCTGCACATGTTAGAACCAGCATCAAACATCTCAGAGTGACAATAAAAACACAACAGAGGCTAAATAAAGGCAATAAAACTGCAGTAAAATGGGTAAAATGAGATTCTGTCTCTGTGTTGAGTCATACATTTACATTTAGCCATTTGGCACAAGTAATGACTGTAGGTGTGAAGCCCCGTGAGGAGCACTGTGCTGCACGTGTTGGCATTACCTGTCTGTGTTTTCCACACCTTCCTGCTCCTTCGACTCAAACACCGACTGCCTAAGTCTCAGCTCTGCAGCAAAGACACATTAATGTTTCCTGAGACACGTGAACTAGACAACACCGTGGACATGCAGCACGCAGAGTGAGAGTGGTAAGTTTACCTTTTAGCTGTTTGCGAGCCTTCGCCAGTTCACTCATCACTCTGACCATCTCTGGGTTTGAGTATTTATCGTTGTGGGACGGCTGAGACAGAAAAAGTCACATCGTCACCACTGTACTTAAGTCTAACTAGTTCTACAACTGTACAACAACTTAACAAGGTTCAAAATCTAAAAACACAAAGAGTAAAACAAACTGTTAAGCCTGTCCCGGTCCTGGTCCTGGTCCATGCTTTATTTACCTTGTAGTGCATCTCCTGCTCAAACTGGTCCTCATACCTGCGGACCCTCTTCTTCAGGGTCTGAATCTGTCTGGTGAGGAACAGGACGGAGGAGGGACACTTGTCATCTGATCCCTCGGCCCTGACCCCCCGACACCGAGACCTGGACACAAACGCAGACAGAGATAAAAACAGTCCATTTAAAAATAAAATTAAAAATGTGAATCAAACTCATATTACGCTGGTTTAGCACCGATTTCTTGTTAAACTGTTGAACGTCTTCCCCTAAAACAGAATTAGCTGCACAAACTGCTGTCAGAGTGCAGCTCTGAGGGATGAAGCTGCTTCTGTCTGCTACATTAATACATCTTATATAATCCATCATCAGCCCTCCTCTGTTTTCTGACCCACAGCCTCAAGCTGAGGGTTGTGACCCAGTTTCCTGAGGAGAAGACAACAAACGTCCCTCTGAATTTACGTCCCTCCGTCTCTATAATCTTCACCTCATGTTTGTCACAACTCCTACTGCAGCATCACACTCATGTTATTCCACTGCTGAAACTAGTCCCAACAAATGCACCGTTTTCTCCTGTTGGCTAAAAACTGTTTATAAATTAATCGTATTAATGTGAATAAACATCTGTCTGCACGTGTTTTTAACGACGTCAGAACTAAATTCAAAGAAGTCATGATTAAATTTAACAACAGTAGCAGCAGAACTGGTGCATAATTCCCTCATCAGTAGGCAGACAGGTGACGAGTCGGACAGGTGAGACAGGAGAGACTCACAGTATGTACTGCTGGCTGCAGGGTGGTGACGGTGCAGTGTCGGGGTCAGAGCTGAACCTCAGGCTGTGGCTGAGGCATCGGGGGGAGGGCAGGGGACTGGGGCCGCCTGACAGCAGCTGGAGGAGAGCTCCACAACCTCCCTCTCCTCCTCCTCCCGCCTCACTTCCAGGGCTGCTCCTCTGCGGGGAGTAGGGGGAGTAATGAGGGCTGGGGGGCAGCGGTCCGTCCGGGGTGAGGGGCAGCTGGCTGTGGTGGAGGGTGGTCAACGGTTGGTGTCTGGGCGACTGTGGAGGTCTGGGCACCATGAGCAGCTCTGAAAGACACAAAGGAAGGTAGTTTTTATATTTCAGACTTTGAATTGGGACCAGTAATGGAACAGCCTTCAACCACACGCAACTGGTTTAGTCAGTGTCACATGACCTGCATTTGGAAATGTGCTGAAAACAAGTGGTGATGTGCAGAGCTCATTTTAATGAGGAATCATCTCTATGTCGCCAAAGTTACTACGTCCACTGAAGAAGGCGGTGCGGCCCAAAACTTGAGGTAGAGAACGTCTGACGTCGCGTCAGTCAAACTCTTTGTTTGGGTTAAGTTAAACATTCAAGGTTCAATTCTAAAAACCTGTTTGGGCTGAGGAAAACCTGGAGGCCCAGTGGTCTGAAGACAGGAGCACCCAACAGAACCAGAACCAGACCAGAAACAAAACCACAGCAGCAAGATTTGTCCATTTGTTTTTGGTGGAACTGAAGATATTTGGATCAAAAGATGGATATGAGAATGTTCAGCTTTTATTTGATGGATCCATTTTTGAATCTTTTGTGGTGGCTCTAACTCCAGAGCCTCCACAAAAACCACAATAATAATAAACAATAAACCTCTGACTTAAACTATGGATCCATCATTAGTCTGTGGGTTATGATTCGAAAAATGGACAAACACCACAAAATGGCAGGAGTGACAAAAAGGCAGATTCAGAGGCCAACACAGTCGGGCGGTGTTCTCACGTGCTGCAGTGTTTCACTTCAGCTGTTCTATAAATAGCCGCACGCTGCTCGGGAGACGACGAGGTGGCGTGCTGTGCAAAATAAGCAGAGAGGCCAGAAAGACTGGGGCTTCTAAAATAAGCCACCGACGAGTGAATGAAGTCAGTGCACAGAGACGAGAGTCGGTAAATGAGAAGGAAACAAACGGTGAAACCCTCAGCTTCAGTGATTAGTACGAGGTTACAAGCACCAGAGCACGAGGATAAAAATCTGAACAAAATCAGAGCACAAAGATCAAAATCAGAACAAAATCAGAGCATGAGGATGAAAATCAGAACAAAATTAGAGCACGAGGATAAAAATCAGAACAAAATCAGAGCACGAGAATAAAAATCAGAACAAAATCAGAGCACGAGGATAAAAATCAGAACAAAATCAGAATACGAGGATAAAAATCAGAACAAAATCAGAGCACGAGAATAAAAATCAGAACAAAATCAGAGCACGGGGATAGAAATCAGAACAAAATCAGAATACGAGAATAAAAATCAGAACAAAATCAGAGCACGAAGATGAAAATCAGAACAAAATCAGAGCACGAGAATAAAAATCAGAACAAAATCAGAATACGAGAATAAAAATCAGAACAAAATCAGAGCACGAAGATGAAAATCAGAACAAAATCAGAGCACAAGGATGAAAATCAGAACAAAATCAAAATACGAGAATAAAAATCAGAACAAAATCAGAGCAAGAGAATAAAAATCAGAGCAAAATCAGAGCACGAGGATAAAAATCAGAACAAAAACAAAGCACGAGGATAAAAATCAGAACAAAATCAGAGCACGAGGATAAAAATCAGAACAAAATCAGAGCACGAGGATAAAAATCAGAACAAAATCAGAGCACGAGGATGAAAATCAGAACAAAATCAGAGCACGCGGATAAAAATCAGAACAAAATCAGAGCACGAGAATAAAAATCAGAACAAAATCAGAGCACGAAGATGAAAATCAGAACAAAATCAGAGCACGAGGATGAAAATCAGAACAAAATCAGAGCACGAGGATGAAAATCAGAACAAAATCAGAGCACGAGAATAAAAATCAGAACAAAATCAGAGCACGAAGATGAAAATCAGAACAAAATCAGAGCACGAGGATGAAAATCAGAACAAAATCAGAGCACGAGGATGAAAAATCAGAACAAAATCAGAGTATGTTGTGTGTGTGGTTCTAATGGTTCTACTGAGGTTGAAGACACTGATTTGGTATTAGACCAAGACAGAGAGAGAGACAGACAGGTAAGGACAGACAGACAGGTATGCACAGAGAGACAGACAGACAGGTATGGACAGACAGACAGGTATGCACATACAGAGACAGGTGCGTACCTGGTGGGCTGTTCTCATCAGGGGGGACACTGTGGCAGAGAGCCAGCGTCTTCCCCTCCTTTTGTCCTCCGAGTTCGCCCGGTCCACAGGGGCTCTTCTGCTCCTTGCTGCCCAGGGCAGGGGGGCTCTCCTCCGGGGACTGACCCAGTGAGGGGCCCCCGTCCACCTCCAGCGTCTGGAGCTTCAGCAGAGAACTCTGTAAGCAGAAACAGAACATGCCAGACAAGCGGATCCAGAAATGAACCTGATCCCAGGAGGAGGCTCTGTGTAGATCTTTACTGCAGGAAACTGTCGGCTCACAGGGACATGTAGGGCAGTGAGCGACAGATATTAGCCTGGTCCCAGCTGCTGTAAAACCACACGTGGAGGTGTGGAACAGATTTATTTAAGGTTGTTCAGGAAGTAGTCCGTCCCACAATCCAAGTGATGACTCAGTCTGCCTCTGATGAACTGCCCAGGTACCGTCCAGTGAAGCCATGATCTTCTCCCTGTTGTTCAGCTTTCCAGAGATTAGTCAGTTACACTCCACATGCAAATACAAAACTCAGTGTGGGTAGTGTCCAGGAATTAGTCGCCTCCAGAGTGTCTGAGCTCAGCACTGGAACGGAGACGTTTTGAATCTTCATCCTCTTGCTCTGCACATTTTCTGACGATGCTGCTGCTGATGCTGCACTGGTTTCCTCCCTCCCTCACTTTTTCTCCCATTGGCTGTGCACCTCTCTCACCCCCCCCTCCCTCATTGGATTACTCATCCTCAGGCTCGTGAAGAGAGGAGGGAGGAAACATGAGGATGCCTCTCTCTCCGTCGTGAGGTTTTTCCCGCATCGGTGGGGGATGGGCTTGTTGCTGACATCACTGTGTGTGTGAGTGTGTGTTTGGATTTCATTCATAAAAAACCGAGGAGGAGGAGGAGGAGGAGAAGGAGGAGGAGGTGTAACTACGTGCGTCTCCTCACACTTCCTGGAAAAGAATCAGGATCCACTGGACTCAGTTTAACTTCCTCTGCCTCTTTATTTGAATTCTCCTTTAATTCATTTCTAATTATATTATATCTTTGTGTTTTATCCTATTTACTGAGTTACATTCAGACTAAATGAAGAAAGTACTGAATAAACCACATTACTGCTGGTTCACAGCTTCTCCTGCTGTAAATGAAGCTGGATCCAGGATCTGCTCTCTCCAAACCTCCTGTGTGTGATCAGGAGGATGAAGTGAACTCAGGATCTGTGTGACTGCAGGACTCAAGAGACCTCCTGTCCCCCGAGAGGACTGTGGGCGAGAAACTGTCCTATGTGTTGCAGGTCTGACGTAGAAGCTGCTCTCCATAGCAGTCCCACAGTCCTTCACACTGAAGTAAGATCCAGGACCAGGATCTGGGTCAGAGGATCTGGATGTGGATCCTTCTCAGTCCAGATTAGCATGGCCCCTGGCGCAAGGATGACGCGCATAATCATAGAAATCAGATTTATAATTGTACGTTATTAGATGATATAATTATATATTAGAAACACCTTTCTGGGATTTGGTATTTTAGTAAAACAGCGCCCCCATCGGCTCCGTTCAGGCGGGGAGTGGTACTGCAGCTCCGGAGACGGTGACAGCAAAACCAGAAACGGAACAAATCTGAGGGAAATAGAATAAATTTATAAAAACTTAGAACCACAGTAACTTTAAGAAGTGTTGGTGTCGACGTAGTGTCTGAAGAAAAGCTCCTTACTATCTGTCCATCTAACTGGAATAAAAAATACCCGAGTTTCCCTGGATAAATCTTACCTAAAGTAAATCTTTAGAGGTTTATGTTTTTGCCGAATTACAGAAGTGCTTTAGTCAGATTCAGTAAAGGTGATGAGTTTAATTTAGTGTTTCTGTGAGAACGGTAATCTGGGTGACATTTTTATTTTGCAGGTTTTTTGAACAGTGTTCTGTCTCCGATCAGAGCGAAGAAGACTGTTTCCGTCGACATCCTTCAAAATAAAAGTCACATTGTCTGTTGTCAATAGGCTGTTGACGGTTCGAGTCTCTGCTGCGGTAAAAGAACCTTAAATCTATTTGTCTTACACCTTTAAATCATTTAAAGCACAAACATTCAGAGTATGGCTGTCCGGAATTAAAGACATCTGCAATGCACTCTACAAATAGGCTAAAATAAATTGTAGACATCTTGAATTAGTTTTCCCATTCAAGCCTTTGACTCTTTGTGACTGGTCAAAGTTTAAGTAGATAACTTGAGTTATATTTTATATTTTTTATACTTTCAACAGGTCATTTGTAGATATCTTAAGTGTGCTCATGGATATTCAGTTTCACACTCTTTAACAAGAGTTAAACTCTGTTGTCCCGGTAAAACGGCCTCTTGTACCGTCCCAGTCTCCAGCAGGTCCACGGTGCATAAAGATCAAACTTCATATTCAGAAAGAATCTTCAGAAAGTGGGAAAAGACACATCAAGTCCGAACAAATGAGCACAACCACATCCAGCGATGTCCTTCGAAATAAAACCCACCGTAAAGTGTCTCTACCTGCGTTGCTTGATACAAGAGGTTGGGGGTTCGAGTCCTGACTCTGCCATGACATGAGTGGTTTTCTCAAACCAGTGGTGTAAAAAAAACCTATGTCTCCTAAAGTGCAACAATTCTATCCCTTTTTAGTTTTACTCCCTTACATTCAGCTCCTGAAGTTACAAGCAAGACATTTATACTTTATAAGCCAAAAAGCCATTTAGTTAAATTGCGCCTTCATTTGAAATTTGTAAGGTATCATGTACAGAAAAAAAGAAATTGTCAACATATACATTTAACTGAATATGTATCATTGTTGGCAAAATATTACAATGACAGCTTTGCTGAAAGTTCATACTTTAAGCTAATAAACCTAGAATATATATAATTAAAGTGAATGTTAAATGAATTAATCTTAATTGATTAACTTTACTAACCTTATATTGATTTTCAGTGGCTACTGATGATCTAAATGCTGTCGCACAGTGACGTGTATGAAAGAAGGAACAGAGCACTTTTTTGTCAGCTTTTATTTTTTTAAACAGATTAAACTACTTTGGCAGAATGGTTTTAGTTTTGTTCTTAACAGTCATGCCCATAAAGCTTTTTTCAACTGAGAGACAGCAAGAGAGTCACAGAGTTTCTTCAGCTACCATCGCGGCCACTATAAATAATAATAACAATAATAATAATGATAATAATAATTAAACATTTTAAAGTACTATACTTCCAATATATACACGTAAATCATGACTGCACACACATTCCTAACCACAAAATATCATAACTAAGAGCTGATATGAACACAAATATTTCTCCTTCTGGTCCAAACAAATCTTTTAAAGTCATATTTAAAATGTAATTAACCCCTTCAGGGTTTAATGTCTGCTTTCACTGTCTGTTAAAACTTGACCAGGAGGCTGGCGACTTCATATTAAAAAACCTGGGACTGCCTGGTTTGTTGGTGTCAGACTGTGTTCTGCTGTCTGCTGAACTGTCAGACTGTGTTCTGCTGTCTGCTGAACTGTCAGACTGTGCTCTGCTGTCTGCTGAACTGTCAGACTGTGCTCTGCTGTCTGCTGAACTGTCAGACTGTGTTCTGCTGTCTGCTGGTCAAAACCACACATGCACATGTTAACCAATACTTTCATGCAGAGCTCACAGAAGTCACATCATTGATCATGTTACAGAACTATCACAGTAGACTCAGCCTGCGAACACAAAGACTTTGTACTAAAGTGAGAAAACTATCAGTTGCTTTTACAAAAGGCCACAAAATATGTAAAATAAACAGATAAATCACTTTTTAAACTCTTAGTTTGTGAAAGCAATAAAAAGCACAAAGACTGCATGTCTACCTCATACTGAGCGTTTTTGAAAGTCCACTAAGTCATGGAGCTACTGAAGCTTGTAAAGGTAACGTTTACCTTAGAGGATGAAGGTTTTCTTTCTCCTCCGGTCTGCTTTAGAGCACAAGTATACTTGCTTTTCACACACTGTGTTTCACGGTTACCCTTCAAATTCTTCAGACCATTATTTATCTGTAACTGATTTTAATATTAAATGTTTAACTACCAAGAAAACCTTTTTAGGGACTGATCACCTGTGTAGACTGCATGTATTAGAGACGTTCATGTGCCAGGTGAACCAGACACTTTGTTTTTCTTTCTTGAGACATTCATTTGTCACAACTGTGTAATTACTCAAAATTGTCTTAAAACCCTTTAAACAAGTTTTCGTGCATTTTGGCAAAATTGGAACAATCCTGAAACCTGCTTGGCCTCAAAACACATCAAAGCAAATGAGGAATTAAAGTGGTGCATATGACTGTGGAGTGTAAATGTGTGTGTGCAAAAATATGTAGGAAGAGTTGGAAATATGTACAAAATACCAGGTCTCAAGCTGCAGTTAAAAGATTCACAACACAGAGAAGGAAACTAGGGAAAGTTTCAACGTAGAAATGTTCCAATTACCATCATCCAGTGAGGAGGGCAACAAACCTTTGTTTCTGTCTTTGAATGTGAAGCTTCATGAAGCTCCAGAAAATGAGATGGGAAGTGAAGGCATCAGGGTGACCTTGAGTTTATCTTTTCAGTCCTATTTCGTCGTTGAGAGGTTAATTTGTCAAAACTGTCCTATCGTCCTCACTCGGCCCCCGGGCTTGGAGAGTCAGAAAACAACTAAAGACTCTCAAAACTGTGTCACGCGTCACAGGTCAGGCAGAAATAATAGAAGAATCTACTCCCTCTGAGGGGTCAAAGGTCAAGTGTGAACCAGAAATCAAGGACACTTGACAGAAGCAGAGGCTTTTGTTATGCTGCAGAAACACAGCTGCAGTGTCTGATGTCCTCGAGGTATCTGAAGACCCAGTTTAAAGCTTTTAACTGGCTTCTGGACACAATAAAACTGTTGCTGGAGGGTTTTTTAAAAATATTTTCAACGTGTTTGGTCCCCTGTTGCCACAGATGTTTTAACCCATGAGAAGGAATCAATTGCCCAGTTTGCTCTCTAGTTGATAATGCAGCGTTGTCCAGTGCTCTTGTACGGACTTTGTGAACTTAATTGTGCTTCATCCCTCCACATGTACCAGCATCAGCCTCAGGTAGAAGCTGACGGGTTTAAGCAGAAGATTTCTGACTGAAATCACTAACATCCAAACTAGCTTTAAGTCTTGCAGCATTATGTGGGATTTAAAAGAAGGCCTGTACTGTGTTACTGACTGCTGATGGATGAACATACCCAAAGTTCAGCTGCTGCCAGACAATGAATTGAGCTGTTTTGGGAGAACAGAACTGTCTTTTTGGCATCACTGGCAGTCGTGACAGCTCCTTCTGAAGCAGCTAAGTTGACATTCCCAGGACGTACAAGTCAAGAATATTCTAGTCCATCGTTGGACTGGGCATTTGTCATGTGAAAGCTCAAGGACTTATTTCCTACTCTGAACTTGTTTAATTCTTCAGTCACTCCACATTTCAGGTTTTAGGGAACCAGGTTTTTCCAGTTAGAGGGCACAGACCAGGCCAGTTTGATCAGTGAATCATCAGGGTCATGTCGCTGCCCACTGTTGGGTTTGGGTATGATCTGGCAGCAGCGTCTTAAAAGTCGTAATCCCATCCAGAGTTGTCATCTGGTGGCGGTTCGTCTGCGTCTTCTGGGAAACTGTCAAAGTTACCGGTGTCAGTCGGAGAAGAAACCTGGACAGAAGCACACATCAGAAGTAGCAGACATTGTAGATATTGGTAGATAGTGTGGAGTCTATCACTTCGATACCTAACAGATTGGTTTTTAACTGAAGTACTTTGATTTGATTTGAATGTTAATATTCTATCTATAGAAAACATTAAATATTCTATATTATTTTGCTTTACAGACAGAGTAATGGAAATCTGCCCCAAACCTCTTCAGACTGAACTGAAGACCCGACAAGCTGCAGCAGAACTATCTGGAACCAGATTTATTGATTTGAACTTTAAACATTTCAGGATTCTGTCTCTATGAAGGTGAAACATGAGTTTGGTTTGTACATGAAGAAAAACACTTTGAACTTACGTCGGGGATGATGGGTGGAGTCAGGGTTCCTTTTCTCAGACCCTCCCAGTTAAAACCTTCAAACCACCTGGAAACACAGGTTGACATTAATCTTGAGTGAACGACGGGTCAGAGCTCTGACTATGATTTGAGTGTCAGCTCACTCACTTGTGCTTCTGGATGTCTTTCACTCCATTTTTCAGGTTTCCAAGTCTCTCTGATGGATTATCTCTGTCATTACAGAGGTCATGGCTCAGTTATTAATTTATTATACTATGAATCTGGACTCTACCGTTCTGAGCTCAGGTACCTGCAGAGCTTCTTGATGAGGTTGGCAGCGTTCTTCGTGACCTTCTTGGGGAACTCAATCATGTCGATGCCTCTCAGGATGATGTTGTAGGTTTTCATTGGATCTGGACCTGAGAATGGAGGGCTGCAGACAGGGAGAGACACTGTAGGACACTGAAGTACAGTGGGTTGACTCTACTGAACTCTGCTGGTCCTCCTTTGTATATTCTCACCTGCCGGTCAGCAGCTCGTACATCAGGATGCCCAGAGACCAGTAGTCTGCTGAGACGTCGTGACCCTTGTTGAGGATAATCTCAGGAGCAACATACTCTGGCGTCCCACAGAACGTCCATGTTTTCTTACAGAAACCAATTTTCTTGGCAAAACCAAAATCAACCTAGAAAATACAAAATATATTTATAATTAATATCATTAATTTCCCGCCCAGTTACAACTGGACTCACTGTGCACTTTGACCTGCACACTTGGTTTGAGCATGTGAAATATCTGAATTGGTTGATCATGAGATGATGAAACTCCTGTGTGAATGTGCGTACCAGTTTGGCGTATCCTCGGCTGTCCAGTATGAGGTTCTCAGGTTTCAGGTCTCTGTATATGATGCCTTTAGCATGTAGGTAGGCGAAGGCCTCAACCACACAGGCCGTGTAGAACCTGGTAGTTGAATCTTCAAACGAACCCCTGAAACCCAGAGAATAAAAAACACCATCAACAAACTGTTGTGTTTCTTTACGTTCTTATTGATTCCAGGCTGCAACAGTTTTATTATTATTTAATGATGTAATCTGATTCTGTATCAACATACTCTACCCGTCCAAAACACAGTCACACACTCTAATGTTTCATTGCCTTTAGCTTTGATTACAGCACTGTCATGAGCTGCCGGATGGACTCCATGGCCAGAGATCAGACAGGACAGAACCGAATATTGAATCTTTATTTAAATCGACTGAACACAATAAATCAATGACTAGAATGAAACAGTCACTCAGTGGGAGGAGGTGAGGTAGGGTGAGTATGGTGATCGGGTTGGAAACAGGAAGTGACGTCAAAAACCAAGATGGCCGACCAACGGAGAGCACATGGACAAAATGGAGGACAATGGTGAAGGTTCAGGACTGAAACAAAAGTGTCACCCAAACACCACGAGAATATCGTCCAAACCAATATAAAGCAGTATAATATCTAAACCCAGTGTGGGAAAACAGGATGGTGTAATGAACATAGGCAGTCCAAACAATGAACCCAAAAGGCTAAACTCAGGTCAAGGGTAATCCAGGTCATACACGGTTAGGCAGTTCAGAGGTAAGTCCGGCAGGCAAGATCCACAACGAAAAGACAATCCAGGTCGATACACAGGGAAATCCAAACCAAAACAGAGCAGGGAAGGGAACAACAAGGGAGAGAACAGACCCCAGGGTAAACTCACTGGACCAGAGGGGAAGCAGGGTCAGGACAGGCTGGTCCAACGAGGGGGAATCCAGGGTAGCCAGGGTAAAGGGGTACAGGTCCGGGAAAGGGCATCAGACAGGAGGTACAGTTCTGGTACCGTGAGCAGGGGGAAAGACAGGGAAAGAACAGAACTCACAGTACCAGGGGGTCAGGCAAGAGACGGGGTCCAGAACAGGCAGAGTCCGAAAAATCCAAACCAAATCAGTCCAAGGAAATGCGGGATAGTGTCCGGGGTTTTAGAACAAACTATCTGGCAGGGGAAACAGGTGAGCAGGCCGGTATTTATACTGTGAGGGAAAACCAGGTGTGACCAATCAGGTGAGTGCATGTGACCAGAACGGGAAAGGGAAACAGGAAACCGCCAAAATAAAAGCACGGGAGGAAGCACCAGCAGCAACGAGGCTGGAACCATGACAAGCACATTCACTGTGGCATCGTTTCAATGAGTGTCTGTATTGTCTCCGTCCAGAGTCACATTAATCTTTCTCCAAGATCTTTTATTGATAATGGGAGAGTCTTCTCCAGTGCATGAAAAAGTCCACTGATTAATAACCTGGTCATTCAGTATATTCAGGTAGTCAGCTGACCTCATTCTTTGGACTCATAACATTACTGAACCAACCTGACCAACTGCAGCAGCACCAGATCATAGCACTGCCCCCTTGGGCTTGTACAGTAGACACTAGGCATGATGGGTGCATCACTTCACCACCTCTCTTCTTACCCTGATGCTCCATCACTCTGGAACAGGGTCAATCTGGACTCATCAGACCACATGACCTTCTTCCATTGGATAGTTCTTAACCCAGTTTTAGTAGTTTCATCTCCTTAGATGTTTTCTTTGATTCATCTTTGAGTTAAATAACTTGTTACCAGCTGAACCATCATCCATGCAGTAATTATCTAGTGGAGGCTCTTAGCTGTTTGTAAGGTGGTGATGTTTTTTTGGACATGCAGTGAATAATTAACACAGTTTTAATCTGTAAGATGTCAAGAAATTCAACAAATATCTCTATATAATCCTTAAATATTGTATTTTCTACGTCCAACAGTTCCAACCAAATGTATGAATTTTATTATGAACTCTGGTTTCACTCAGTGATTGATTATCAAAATGAAACTGCAGTCCAGTACCTGTCTCTCAGTATGGTCCACAGCTCTCCTCCCAGACAGGCCTCCATCAGCATGTACAGATATTTACTGTCTTTAAAAGTCCGATACAACCTGAACAAAATTAAAAGACTCCATAAAAACACATGTGACAGAAACCAGCAGTCATCCTGTTTCCATGTGTGTTGTATATTCTGCTGTTCTTCACGTGGACAAAACAACAACGAAACAATGAGTTCAAGAGTTTTTTCAGTTCACACAACAGATTGTTTTCAGGATAACGTCTGAATTGAACAATTGGTCTTTAAGTAATATAAAAGATTTTTGGTGACAGTGAAGCTTTTATCAAACCAGGTTGTTACTGATGTCCAGCTGCTGTAGACATACTTTTGATTCTGTTGCAGGTTCGATGTGAAATAACCTCAGTTGTGATGACGATGATTAAAATCTTGTGCTGACCTGACGATGAAGTCCGAGTGCGCCTCTGTCATGATGTGTTTCTCTGAGCGGATGTGTTCCTGTTGTCTTGTGTCAACGATGTGACGTTTCTTCAGGATCTTCATAGCAAACGTCTTCGCCTCCTCGCTCTTCAGCTGCACCTGAAGAAAAACAAACATCTGGAGTTTTTCTATCTTTGTATGTAGTTTGATATATCAGGAGATACTACTACTATTATTCATATTTTATACTATTATTATCATACAAATGATGCGGCGTCGCACTGTTTGCTGGTCTACACACTAGTGAAGTCACACATGAACATAATGAACAATAATAATAATAATTACACAAGAACACCACACTGATCATTTATGTTTCTAATCTTTCCAAACACTCTCTGCTTATAACTACTGCATATTAATAAACAGTTTTTCACATCTGGAACAAATAAAAACCTCTTGTTAACACCGTGTTTAAACACACACACCCTCCATGGAGTGGAGGTCACTGAACATGACACAATCCTCTATTTCTGGACAAGTTCTTCACGTTGTTATATGAGCTTCCTGTGTGTGTGTGTGTGTGTGTGTGTGTGTGTGTGTGTGTGTGTGTGCAATAACACCTGCCGCTGGTTGGAGTTTGGCAGCGATACGAGATGTGGACAGTAAATATTTTTGAATCTAGTTTTCTTTCTTTCGTTCACCGTCCTAATGAGCTAATAAAGTAAAACCATGTGCAGTTGATCTGTTTGCTTTCACACCACAAACAAATCACCAAAAACCAGAAAGACCAGGTGTGAAAATGGCCTCAGGTTCTTTACATGATCCTGCTTCGCAAAAGGAAACCGAATGTGGAATCATGCTGAGATATTCTCTGACCGGTTATGTGATGGAAAATATCTGAGGGAGTAATCAGAGAGGGTCAGACAGGCAGTCTAGAGGTCACAGGTCAGGTTTTTCCTCAGGGGAGTGTTACAGTCTGACTAACTGAATAAAAATATCCCCAGAGGAATGACGGGAGACCCTGTGGGGATTCCTTCCTGTTTTTGGGCAAAGTCTCTGCAGGGCTTCCACCTCAGCTGCAGTAAACCACTGCTGCATCAACTTATTAGGAACCTGTTAGGAGGCATCATGAGACCACAGAAGGACCTGGACAGTCCCAGTCTCTCTGTGATCTCTGGTGTTCTGAAGCTCATTAATGTCCCTCTCAGAACCTCAGAGAACACTTGTTGTCACTGTGGCTGCTGAGCCCAGTGTGGCCACAGTCTGAAGCACATGACGACTGGTTTTCAGTTACCAGCACCGACACTGTACTGGAAAGTTACTGCAAATAGCAGAACACACACACACACACCGACACACACACAGACACATAGAAACACACACACACACACACACACACACACACACACACACACACAGACACATAGAAACACACACACACACACACACACACACACACACACACACAGACACATAGAAACACACACACACACACACACACACACACACAGACACACACAGCCACAGACACACACACAGACACAGACACATAGAAACACACACACACACACACACACAGACACAGACACAGCCACAGACACACACACACACAGACACAGACACAGACACAGACACACACACAGACACAGACACAGACACACACACACACACACACACACACACAGACACACACACAGACACAGACACATAGAAACACACACACACACACAGACACAGACACAGACACACACACACACACACACACACACACAGACACACACACACACACAGACACATAGAAACACACACACACACACACACACACACACACACACACACACACACAGACACAGACACAGACACACACACACACACACACACACACACACACACACACACACAGACACAGACACAGACACAGACACACACACACACACACACCACTCGTACCAGCTCAACACGTCCAAAGCCTCCAACTCCCAGCGTGTCGATGATGTTGAAGTCGTTGAGCTTCAGACTGGAGAAGAACGCGTTCTCTGCTTCATACCTGGAGATAAAAGAAACAGAAGTGAACACGGGAACATGGTGACAGACGAACCTCTTCACAGCAACATCTGAATTAGTCTCCAAAGATGGTTCAGGTCTCAAGTCTCAATCTAAAATCCTCCAACCTTCTCAAATCAACATGTGATTGTACCTGCAGCATTTGACCACATGGAAGAATGGGAACTTCTTGGAGGTTTGGATGGAGAAGGAGGTGATTGGGAAGGAGGATGAGGAGGAGGAAGCAGCGGGGAGGCTGGTGAGCCGCACGCCCTGCAGCCTCACTGGGATGGGAAGCAGATCCCTCATGTCTAAAATGTATTTACTACAAATTCAGTTTGGTGGGTTTGTCTGTCTTCAGTCCACGTTACCACCAGAGAATTAGCTGAGAAATATAAAACTACTGCAGGAATGTCATGTGGTGACGTCCCACCAATCTGAAACACACTGGAATCCTTAGGCCGTTAATGAAGGTGCAGTCCTTCAGCGTCACACATCAACAACGGCAACAAAGTCGTTGACTTTCATTAAGGTTCGGGACGATGTGTCACCTGCTTTTACTCGACTTTGTTCTCACGAGAACGTTCGGCACAGTGTCTGTAGCAGCGCTGTCTCAAAGGAAGAGCTCCACTTCCAGTTCACATGATGAGGGCAGGGCCGGTGGAGGTGGCAGAGCTCCGAGGTTCTGGTCTTGTGGTACCGGTGGTGCGGTGAGGTTGCCAGATCCTCCAGTTCTTTGTGCATTAAGGTTTGGAATTTGATTTTTCCTGAGTTCAAGTGAGACGTCGTCCAAAACAAGCAGCCTCCAAATATGGCATCATCCTCAATCTAGAAAATCACAAAGTCTTGGCAGCGTCGATGGATCCTGGAGAATCTTCTACGTCTATTTACCGACTAAATCCCAGCTGACAACCTAGACTGCAACTTTGTGGATGTCTGAGTTGGATAAAGCCCAACTGAGCCCACTTAAACTTAAACTCTGCTGAGGAAAGCCTCTGAGAGGTTCGTCCTTTCTGCCAAAACAGTGCCCACGTCTGCTCTGGGTGAGTCCTGTAGAGTGTAATGCCAACATGAGAGGGTGACCCGAGAGGCAGGGTGCTGCTGCTGGTATTTTTAGTGTGTGGAAACATTGCTCAGAGGTTCCCCCAGTAAAGGCAGCTCGGTTATTACACGGACTGACTGACAGACAGAAGGCTGCAGGACAAAGTGTCCTGACCTCAAAGACAGAGGACACCAAGGTTTCAACTTCAGAGATCAGCATATATACGTGTGTGTGTGTGTGTGCGTGTGTTTTAGACAAATAAACAGTCAAAACTACTTTAACTTAACTAAACTTTAATCCATTGAATCATTTATTGTTTTTTTATTCTAGTTTATTTTGTGTGTTTTGAATGAACATGAAGTTAGAATATTTTTCCTGTTTTCATGTTGACACATCACTACTTTACTATGTGTTGTTAGTGGTTTACTTCCTGTTTATTAACATCCAGCATTTTGTAGAAATTCATGTGTTCTGGTTCTTTTGCGTCATTTTTGAACCGTTGTTTTCTTGGATCTCAAGTCAGAATAAAATAAAAAAACATCAGATGTTTCCAGACAAAACACAGCGGTGCCGGTGACACATATTAGTCTGTGAGTGAGTGTTTGTCCCAAGAATGACCGGTCTGTTTCCTGGAAACCAAGTCTATGGACTCACATTTCTGCAGAAACAGTAGCTGCTGTCGGGACAAACCAGCACATCAATGCTCTAAAATTAGTTTGTGTTATTCAGCATGAGATTAACAGCGAGAGCTCAATGCAGGGTCGTACCCTTGAGCAGGACACTGAGTGGGTGTGTATATGAATTTAAATACACACTGCAGGCACAAAAGCTATCAGCACTCACAAAGCAACACAGGTAGACTTCATATTGCTGACATCTGGGTAATACAACATGTTGACGTTATGTTAAAGATGTCTGCAGCTTTTGACTCTGGGTCCTGATCCTCTTGTCTGCACGGTCTGGATTGGACATCTCTGGTACCGGTACTCTCAGCAGTGCTTCAAAGATGGAACCAGGTGTAAATCCTCATTCAACACCACAGGTGTTCGTCAGGGTTCTCTTCTCGGCCCGCTTCTCTTCTCCATCTATACTGTATCCCTAGGCTCCATCATCCACTCACATAGTGTTTTCCATACCTTGCTATTCCAATGACAGTAGAGTCATCCAATGGAAAACATAGGAATGTTCCTGTTTATTCTTTTGGACAACGTGTTAAGTGTCATCCACCACTGGGTGCAGGCAGCTGTATAAAAGGAGTTTAACGTGATGTTCTGCTGGATTTGTTTGGTTTTGTGTAAACAGACAAAGCCATTGTAATGAAGGGTCAGTATTCCAGGACCTCATGTAAACAGGGCTGCGACTCCTTCGTATGACCTGCTGTCTGTCTGCAGCAGCTGTTATTGACTGATCTTACATAAGCAGCCCTGAGGGTCTTGTTACCGCTGTAAACATTCATACGCACACACTGTAAAGCTGCTGCTGCTACGTGTTGGAGGAAAACACTGAGGAACCACATCAGATGGAGTTTAAAGGACCACACCAGCACTTCTTTCACACAGAAACTGGTGTGAAACATTTGGAGGCGACCAGCTGAGTGTTCACTTTGAGTTTAGTGACCTAAAGTCTTGAATGTATGGACATTAAACCTACTTGGCTTTGGCTTCAGCATCCTCGTAGCCTTTATTCGAAACGTCGTCTAATCCCCCAATCAGGTGCTTGAATGAGCTGAGGAGGAAACAGATAGGAGCCAATCAGAACACAGCATATTAATTGATGTTTACACATTTCAAAATCTAATTCACACATATTTTCTGTAAATTCTGGTCTCTTACATCATCATGGATCATACAAACACACCAAGTAAAATCCCATCCATAATGTTTTTGTGTAATTAAGACTGAGTGAGGTTTCATAGATTAACAAACAATGCAGATAAAACACTAGTTTTCCACAGAACTACACTCTAATTCTAACCTGTGCGGTTTTCTATTATTATTTCTCATTGTCACTGTAAAACTGTTTGTGAACCTTTTTGGAATTTCTTGGTTTTCTGCATTAATTTGTCACAAAATGTGATCTGATCCTTATCTAAGTCAAGAGTATTAACGAATGTAATGATGAATGTTACACCAGGATTTGGTTTCAAACTGGATTCAAAGTCAAAAACTTTAATCCTCAGTGACACTAAACACACGTATCTCTATATGAGTGCATTTAACATCATTTAGTATTTTTCTATAGGGTGAAAATATCCTGTCTTCTACAAACATTGTAAGAATTACTCTGGACAAATAGTAACGGCAGTAGAGTCTGTGTGTGCTGCAGTTAGTGACCAGCAGAGGGCAGCAGGCAGCTTTCAAAACATCAACACATTAAAACATGTTTTAATCAAAACAGACAGAACACCATCATTCATAAAACACGAATGTCAGAGTTCAGATTTGTTCCTCATGTGTCTCATTAATCAGTTCCTGAGAGAAACTAATCACAAACTAGTAGAAATGAAAAAACTAAAGCTACACAGCAGAGAGATGTTTCTAACAGGACCAGAGTTTTATTATAAGCTGATTGTGTTGTTCTGATTCTCTGTGTCGGGTATTTTAAATGTGTCTTACTCTCGGTCGATGACCAGGCAGGTGACGGACTCAGCAGCAATGACGTTTGCGGTTCTGACGTCCTCCCTGTGGGACACACACACACACACACACACACACACACACACACACACACACACACACACACCATCGTGAATCCACATGAACCCAACAGGAACTGGAGCATGTATCTGACACTTTTCCAGGGTCCGTCTCGTTGCTCTAAGCAGAAGAGATAGTAAAGATGAACTGATTGTGTTTTGGGGGTTAAAGGTCAGTTTGTTGCTGGAGGGATGAATTTTCTCAGCAGTTAATTAAAACTTTGTTCTTCAGATCCGTCCTTTTATAGAATTGTCTCTCAAGTGTCCTAATTTTACAAAGTTTCCCACAGTTGGATTCCTTTGTCCAAAATGTCCAAACCCTTTTTCAACAGACTTACAGGACTTCAGACTTTTGTTGTACTGAGTCTGAAGCGGGTCCTCCCAGAGATAAAAGCAGAGG